>NC_057806.1:609812238-610008044 GCF_018294505.1 Triticum aestivum | reverse complement strand
GGTGCATTCGGTGGAAGTGGTGGCCAAGGTTACTAATGGCGCACCGTGGCATGGTGCGCCATTACTAGTTTAACTAGTAATGGCGCACCACACACACGGTGCGCCATTAGTATGTTTGGACAGGCGCACTAGTTCAAAAAAAAATTTGGTACTAATGGCGCACCGTAGGCAGGGTGCGCCATTAGTAGTTTCAACACTAATGGCGCATCAGAAGGTGGTGCGCCATTAGTATATACTAATGGCGCACCACATGTCTGGTGCGCCATTAGTGCCATTTCCATCTATAGCCCTTTTCCTAGTAGTGGCGCGTGTACTGAAATTGCTACACTGAAATATTTTAGGGGTTGCGTGCGTGTACTGAAACTGCAGTACTGAAATATTTCAGTGTCTACCCGTGTGTACTGAAATTGCATTGCACTACTGAAATTTTTCAGTGTGTACCCGTGTGTACTGCAATTGCACTACTCAAATATTTCAATGTGAACCTGTCAGTACTGAAATATTTCAATGCCTACAACTATCTACTAAACTTGCAGTATTGAAATATTTTAGTGTCAACCCAGAGTCTATCACTCTAAACTGTGTACTGAACTTGTCTGGAGGCACTTCTTGCAGCCAAAATATTGCAAGTTCAATTTATACAGATTGCATCACGTAATTTGAACACAACTCTTGAGGTGACAGACAAAATTTCCTATCATGGATACCACTCCAGCACATCAAAACGTAGCAAGTAAACATAGCAATGATATATGCCTAGACTCATTCCAGCCTCGTTGATCAAACTAAGCTGCCATCCAGAGGCTACGGATTCAAGTACACAGGTAGCAAGAACATATTGCAGAGAATCAAATTAAGCAAGTGGCAAGTAATGATGAATGAAATTCAGCAATCTTACCCGAAACATAGCTACGGCTTCCGTTCAAATGAGGAGAGCGGCGAGGGATGCGTGGAGAACGGCGGGGAAGCGATGTCGCGACCACTGTCCTCCTCCTCTTGTGCTTCGGAGTCATCTCTGACTCGGTTGGAGGCTCCACAATCTGCAACGGCACCTCGTGCACCATGGGTTCCTGATCTAGTGGATGCTCTACCCTGGATCTGAACGCCCACCACCTCCGCCTGGTCCACGGGTTGGACGAATCGGCCTGCTCCATCGCCCAGAGGAGGATCTCGATCTTCTACTTTGGTTGTGCGGGCGGGGGGAAAAGCTTTGCCTTCTCCCTCTTTGTCATATCCTTGTAAGTGGCCATTGTCGTCTAGTTCATCTGCCTTATATTGTGAAACCAAGAACGGATCTCCAATAACCTGGCCATCTTGACCTGGTTGCCGCCAGCGATCTCCACGAAGTCAGCGTTCTCGTCGCCGGCGATCTGCTCGATCTGCTACTCCATCAAGGTTCTTGCGTGGATGGAAGAGGGGGGTGGATGTGGAAGATGAGAAGAGCAAAGTTGCGGCCGCAAGAATGAGGAGAAGGCTAGGAGATGGCCGCGGTTGTAATGGTGATGGAAGAGGGGAAGGACCACGGTGGCGGCTTTGCATTGGACGAGAGGGGCGGCGGTTTTGCATTGGACGAGAGGGCCCCACCTTGTCATATATTTCCTAGGACTAAAATGCCCCTAGACTAATAGTACTTTTGAGTACTTTCATCCACGTACTTTCGAGTACTACGTATGTATGCGCCGTTAGATCGAGACAAACGAACGGCTCCAAAAAACGCCAACTACTGTAAAAGTTGTATCTTACCATATGTATGTTATCAATCTAGCAATACTAAAATAGAGAGATCATGAGTTACAAGAGCAAGACAAGTTACATAAGGGCTTGCTATCAAACAATGATGCGTTTTGGGAATGGAGGGCGTCAGAAGAAATTATCTCAGCCTCAGGTTCTTCTTCCGTTCATTTCAGATCTGACTAGGCTCATGTTTGATGTCTTCCAATGACCTTCCGGCTTCATGGGACACAACAACATGTAGGACCATACATCTAGGGCATCCCAATCGAACATAGTCCACTTGTATGTCCGACTCAAGCCAAATGAAAGATTGAAGAAGCTACATGTCATTCTTGCCTCGCATTTTTTATTGTACAACTGCCTGTCGAGTAGTCCTCTTCAATATCCCGATAAGGCCCTTTGCCCTTCCCAAAATTGCAATCAGAGCACATGAATAACTAAAATATAGTGTTGCCTCCATTGACCAAAAAATGCTTCTAACAAAATAATAATATTTTTTCCATAAAAGTTAAATATGTTTGAAGCCATATTGAAATATTTTCTAGTTAAACATAAATTTGGTATTACCAATAATATTTTTTGCTTCCGTCGCTAAAGCGGCCGCTTCCATGGCAACTGGAGATTTTCGATCCAGTAAAAAAACTATATCCATGTGTTTTATTTTATGTGCAACTTAAATAAAATGTGCTTCGAACAAACACAGTAAATGGGCTTCGGCAGACAATTAATTTTTTATTGTAATATTAAATTGCTTCCAATATTACAAAGATTCTTTCTATTGTTACTTCTAAATGAGGATATAATTTGTTCACAAGGAAAATAACATTAGAACCCAAAAAGACTGGAATTTGCTTCCATACAACAGAAGAGTCATCGAGCCACCATCATAACACTTGTTGGAACATGAGAAATTTCCAAAAAAGGCTTCTCGCCCCGTTTTATATATAAAACAACTTCCAACATACAGCTCAACGTAAACCAGCACCCAACCCGAGACTATCGAGAGCATAGGACTATCGAGAGATGCCTCAACAACTCCACCAATTTTCCAGGCCCATATTAGTAACTCAGCCAACCTATCCCACAAAAAAAAACCTCAACCAACCCATACCTTTTATATATATATGCAACTTTTCCGTTCTGAACTGCCCAAGGTGTGTATTTTCCCTATGAGTGACTCTTTCCCTATCTAGTCCAAAGTTCATGTTCTGCACTAATATCTTAATCTCAACATATAGATGTTGCCGGTTGAATGATACAAAAAAAGGAGAGATCATGAGTTACAAGAGAAATGAGAGTTACATATGAGTTTTTTTGTTGTTGTTACGAGGAACATATATATATGAGCTTACTATCAAACAAACAGTGACGAGGTTTGAGAATGGAGGGCATCAGAAGAAATTATCTTAGCCAACCCATCGGACTGGTAAACCTGTGATTTCTTACTTGACTAGGCTCATGCTTTATGTCTGCCACCACAAACTGCCCAGCTTCATGAGTCACATGTACTAGTGGCTGAGACGATACATTTTGGACGTTCCAATCAGATTTTGCTGTGATAAACTCATACGCCCGAGTTACGTCAACGGAGTGAGCAACATGTCTGTCATTATTCTCTTGTATTTTTCTTTCTTCTCTTGTTTCCATCTACGAGGCTCCTTATGCACTGCCGAAAATTATAGTTGTACAACATGAAAAAGTAAAATATACATATACCAAATCAAAAGGGTTGAATTAAGGTTCATATCAAGTGTCGGTGTACTAGAATAGGGGTACCCTAGTACCCCGAACTTGTGCACGGGCAGTTGCAGCACCCCGCGGCAAGGCTTGCCAGGCGAACGCCAAGATTCTCCGTGGTTCCCTTGGAGCCATTCAAGAATAAAGTATTTAAGCTCAGGAGATAAGGCCCCGGCAAGAGGAGCTTGCCGGGAAGGCCAACCAAGGCACGCCAAGGAACTTGCCGCGACGCGCCACGCGCTCCGGCAAGGCAACAAGGCCCCGGCAAGAGGAGCTTGCCGGGAAGACCGACCAAGGTACCTCGAGGCCCGGTGAGCGACAAGCTTCCGGACCCGACAAGATAACAGCAGCGGCAAGGCGCTTGTCGCGGCAGGCGGCCACTCTGTGCCCACGCTCCAGCGCATCCACCAACGTGTCGCCCTGGGGGCCTCTCCAGGCGCGCGTGGCGGGAGGCTGTGCAGCCAGCGGTGCGCAGTGGCATGCGAAGCTGACAAGATCACCATCATGGCGAACGGTGGCGCCCCTAATGCACTGTTTGGGCGACCCAGATGGGCATTTAATGCCTTTGTCCCCTGCCGTCAGGGTTAGGTAGGGTGCACTGTACAAGTAACTGTACCAACCACCCCACTTTTTACATTTGTACCCTTCTCTGCGTTGCCACCTGTCGGTGACCCCTTGAGCATATAAAAAGAGGCCCATGCGCAACGTAGAGGGGGTTCGATTCATTCGTGAGCCAGAAAACACTTAGCTCTCGCGAGCAAGAACATAATAGAACCAGACAAGCAGCAGTAGGAGTGTTATCTCTCCGGAGAGCTCCGAAGCTGGGTAAACTGCTCGTGTGCTTCGCCTCGATCTGCTCTTCGTGCGATCTCCGCCCCCCGCCGAACCGAAAGGGGCCCGGTCCGCCGGCCCCATAGGTGTTCGTGGATCAGTTTCCCCGACATCTTTGGCGCGCCAGGTAGGGGGCGTCGAGATTGTGTGAACCTGATCCGGCGTTCACACGAGCTAGATCTTCATTCCCTTCATCAACATGCCATCGAAGAAGAAGACTTCGGCGGCAGCCGCTCCGTCCACGTCACTTCCGCCACCGTTGGAGCAAACGGGTGGTGAAATGGACGCCAGCGGAAGAATGGACGTCGACGAGGAAGCTTATGATGCTGCCAGGTCCAAGGACAAGGCTGCACAAACCTCGGCGACTGTACATGTTCGGCGCCACTCTCAGGAGGCGCAAGACCAACAGCGTCATGGCACTCGCAGTGCCATACGCATGGTAGGCCAAGACCAAGCTGGTGAATCTCGGGGCGCTCAAGACCAGCATGCACGCCAGCGTGCTGGCACGAGCGGGGCACGGTCGCCTAGACGGGATACTGCTCCTTCTAACATAGTTAGAAGTCCGAGCACGTCCCGCTCCTCGCGCCGTCCGCCACTGCCACCCACCACTCCAGCAGAAGCTTTGGCGCGAGCTCAACTGCTCCTAGATTACCCTCCGACGTCGGACAAGATCGACGAATGGAGGGCCACCATTCAGAGTCTCATCGGCTACGCCAACGGCGACACTCCACGGCGGCCGAGCGCGTCGCCGCCGCGGCAGGGTTGCCGGGCGCGAGCCGGTGGCAACGAAATGGGTGGAGGTGCAACTACCATGCAATCACCACCCCGAAGGCCAAGATCGCCGACTCGCCGGATCCACCTCGACAGCGACTCCACCGCATCTTTGAATCCACGAGCTCGTCGCGATCAGCGCCAAGTTCTTCATGATCGACAACAAGAAGATGCTCGAACTCGCATCGAGCGCCGAAGAGAAGCGTGACGTCAATCCGACAAGCGCGCTGGGCCCTCTGTTGACATGCATGCGCCAGGGGAACCAGGCGATCTGCCGTACGCGGTAGGTTGCCCTACGTTCACTCGTGAGCTGCGGCAAGTCCAGTGGCCCAGCACGAAGAACTTCAAGCCAGACGTACCGGAGAAGTACGACGGCAAGACGCATCCGTCGGAGTTCCTTAGCATCTACACCATTGCGGTGCAGGCTGCTGGGGGACGGGATGACAAGATCCTTGCCAACTACTTCCCGCTGGTGCTCAAGCCCAATGTTAGATCCTGGCTCATGCACTTGCCGGACAACTCCATATCCTCTTGGGCTGATCTGTGCCATCAGTTTGTCGGTGCCTTCACAGGCGGACACAAGCCTCATGGCCAGGAGAGTGATCTTCATCTGCTCGCCCAGAAGGAAGGAGAGCCCCTGCGCAAGTACATTCAGAGATTCAGCAGTGTGCAGCACAACATCCCAGACGTCCACCCTGCCGCGGTGATCAGCGCGTTCCATCAGAATGTGCGAAACCGCAGGATGCGGGAGGAAATGGCGATGTGCAAGATCAGGGACGTCAGTGAGTTATATGCACTGGCCGACAAGTGTGCACGTGCTGAGGAAGGGAGGAGACTCCCCGGAGAGAATGTAGGAGCGGGAGGATCTGACAGTGAAGATGCTGCCCCGGCAAGGAAAAACCGGCGGCGGAACAACAGGAAGAGGAAAGGCAAAGAGGTGCTAGTTGTTGAGCAGTCCGGCAACGGTGGTGGCGCCAACAAAGTCAAAGCTGGTGACTCCGGCAAGGAGGTTGCTGCGGAGGTGGCGGTCGCCGACAAGCAGGACGGCACCAACAAGCAGTATTGCAAGATCCACCGCACCAAGGGCCATGATCTCCAGAGCTGCAGGAAAGTTGAACAGCTTGTTGAGCAACAGAAAGCTGAATACGAGCGGCGCGACAAGGAGAAGGCCCAGGAAGGTGCTGGGGGATCCGGCAAGAAACGTCCCGGCCGAGGAGGATGCCGCGGCAAGGCCAAGCAGCGGCAAGGAGACAGACCCCCTCGCGGCCGTGACAAGGATGAAGATGACGACGACGATGAAGACATGCATGATGAGGAGACTGATGAGCAGGAGTTCCAGAAAGCCACAGAGGTTATGTGCGTTGACGGTGGTGCTTCTCTGCATACCTCGCACCGCCAGCTCAAGCAGTGGGTGCGGGAAGTTAATGCAGCAGAACCACTCGTCGAGTCACGCAAGCCTCTGAAATGGTCCGGCACGCCTATTATCTTTGATATTGAGGACCACCCTGATCGCATAACTGCGGTCGGGTGCTTGCCGATGTTGGTTTCACCAACAATCCGCAACCTCAAGGTCACTAAGATGCTAGTTGATGGCGGGGCCGGCTTGAACCTGATCTCCTCCATGGTGCTCCAGAAACTCCAGATCCCTGACAGCGAGCTCGAAGAGACCGGTACATTTCAAGGAATCAACCCAGGAAGGAGCAAGCCGAAGGGAAAGATCACGTTGCCGGTAATATTTGGCAGCAAGCTGAACTTCAGGACTGAGAGGGTCACGTTTGATGTTGCTGACTTTCCATTACCTTACAATGGAATCCTTGGCCGTCCGGCACTCGCCAAGTTCATGGCAGCCTCTCACTATGCGTACAGCATACTGAAAATGCCAGGCCCAATAAGTGTCATCTCTGTCCCTGGCGACAAGAAGAATGCTCTTATCTGTGCCGACAAGATCTACCGGGAAGCAGCAGCCGCAGCAGAACGCAAGACACTTGCCGCTGAAGCTCCCGGGGGAAATAAGAAGACCAAGTCCGGCAAGAGCTCTGATGCCCACTCCGGCAAGCGCACCTCTTCGGAGTGCTACACTACCGTCGAGGACGCACCATCGAGCTCCATCGGCAAGTGTAAGAAGGCAATGGCAGCTCCACCTGAGACCAAGAAGGTGTCCGCCAAGGAGGACGGCACTGGTGGTACCTTCACCATCAGCGCCACTCTTGACCCCAAATAGGAAAGCGCGCTCGTTGCTTTCCTGCGGGCGAATGTTGACGTGTTTGCGTGGCAACCGTCTGATATCCCCGGTGTTCCCAGGAAAGTAATTGAGCACCACCTTGCCGTTTGTACTCATGCGCGGCCCGTCAAGCAGAAAGTCAGGAAACAGGCAGTGGAGCGCCAAGAATTCATCGCAGAAGAAATCAAGAAGTTGGAAGCAGCAGGCCTTGTCAGAGGAGTGCTCCATCCCACGTGGTTGGCCAATCCTGTTGTCGTGCGCAAGGCTAACGGGAAATGGAGGCTTTGTATTGACTTCACTGATGTTAATAAAGCTTGTCCCAAAGACCCATTTTCCTTGCCGCGCATTGACCAGATTGTTGACTCCACAGCCGGATGTGATTTGCTTTCATTTCTTGATGCATACTCAGGATACCATCAGATCTTCATGGCAGAAGAGGATGAAGAGAAAACCGCATTTATCACCCCGTGTGGCACGTACTGCTTCGTACGGATGCCTTTCGGTTTGAAGAATGCTGGTTCAACATTCGCAAGGGTAGTCCACCATGCTTTTGAGCCGCAGATGCACAAAAATGTGGAAGCCTACATGGATGACATAGTGGTCAAAAGCAAGAACAGGGCGACCCTGATTCAAGATTTAGACGAGACATTTGCAAATCTGCGCAAGATTAACCTCAAGCTTAACCCCGAGAAGTGCGTGTTTGGAGTTCCTTCTGGCAAGCTTCTCGGGTTCTTCGTGTCTTAGTGGGGAATTGAAGCCAATTCCGACAAGATCAAGGCCATTGAGCAGATCGAAGCACCAAAGCGCGTCAAGGATGTACGAAGGCTTGCCGGTTGCGTGGCTGCTCTCAGCAGGTTTATCTCTAGATCTGCTGAGCGCGCCCTACCATTTTTCAAAATTTTGAAAAAGGCAGGTCCAATAAAATGGACTCTGGAGGCGGAGGCTGCGCTGCAGGACTTGAAGAGATACCTGTCCTCCACTCCAACACTTGTCGCACCTAAGCCGCAAGAGAAGTTGCTGCTGTATATAGTGGCAACCAATCAAGTGGTTAGTGCTGCGTTAGTGGCGGAGAGGGAGGCAGATGATGAGCCAGCAACCACGGCAGATACATCCAGCGACAAGCAGGGGGCTTCGCCGACAAGCTCTGGTCCCAACAAAGATGGATCTGCGCAGGAGCATGATAAGATGCAGAAGAGAATGGTGCAGCGTCCAGTTTACTTTGTCAGTTCCCTTCTACAGGGGGCTAGATCAAGGTACTCTGGTGTGCAGAAGTTGCTTTTCGGTCTCCTCATGGCCTCGAGAAAGCTGCGCCATTACTTCCAAGCACATGAGATCACAGTCGTCACTCACTTTCCGCTGAAGAGGATACTGCAAAATCCAGAAGCAACAGGCAGGATTGTTGAGTGGGCGCTGGAACTGTCAAGCTTTGGCCTCAAGTTTGAGAGCACTTCAACTATCCAAAGCAGAGTATTGGCAGAGTTCATAGCAGAATGGACGCCAACCCCAGATGAAGAAATTCCAGAGACGAGCATCCCCGTTAAAGAGGCAAGCAGAGAGTGGCTGATGTACTTTGATGGTGCTTTCTCGCTACAAGGCGCCGGTGCGAGCGTGCTGCTTGTCGCGCCCACCGGAGAGCACCTCAAGTACGTAGTCCATATGCACTTTCCCAAGGAGCAAGCAACCAACAATACTGCAGAGTATGAAGGATTGCTTGCCGGTCTTAGAATCGCAGCAGACCTTGGGATCAAGAAGCTCATTCTCAGGGGTGACTCACAGCTTGTCGTCCACCAAGTGAACAAGAACTACCAGAGTCCATTGATGGAAGCATATGTTGATGAAGTGAGGAAGCTAGAAGAGCACTTTGACGACCTACAGATGGAGCATATCCCAAGAGCTCAGAATGTCATTGCTGATGGCCTGTCAAAGTGCGCCGCACTAAAGTTACCTGTGGAACCAGGGATCTTTGTGCTCAAGTTGACTCAACCATCTGTAACACCATCAACTGGACAAAGCAAGAAGAGGAAGTTGGTTTCTGGTGACTACTTTCCGGCAGAGCTCCCCGAAGCCGCCGCCAAGAAAGTCCCCAAGATCAACACCAAGGATGCTGAGGGGCAGTCTACTCCGGCAAGCCTTATGGTTTGTTCCGTTGAAGCAGACGTTCCCGACAAGTTTTGCTCCGGCAAACTTGCCGGGGAACATCAAGCTCCGGCAGGGCCGCAAGTCCTTGCCGTAGAAGCGGATGTTCCCGCAGCAGCAGATGTGCCTTTAGTCCTTGTTGTCGAGCCACAAGCTCCAGCATGGGCACAGCAGATTGTCCATTTCCTTCAGACAGGAGAACTTCCCGAAGAGCAAGAAGAAGCGGAAAAAGTAGCCCGGCAGTCAAGTATGTACCAGTTTGTCGATAGCATACTGTACAGAAGAAGACTCAACGGTGTGAAATTGAAGTATATTTGCCAGGAAGATGGACAAAAGCTATTGGCAGAGATACATGGAGGCATATGTGGCCACCACATTGGCGCAAGAGCACTTGCCGGCAAAGCTTTCCGCCAAGGTTTATTTTGGCCGACAGCCCTCCAGGATGCAACTGCACAAGTAACCAAGTGTGAAGCGTGCTAGTTCCACTCCAAACAGATACACCAGCCAGCTCAAGCTCTCCAGACGATCCCTTTATCCTGGCCATTTTCGGTCTGGGGGCTCGATATCCTCGGCCCTTTCCCCCGAACTGTCGGGGGCTTTGAGTACTTGAACGTCGCAATCGACAAGTTCACAAAGTGGCCGGAAGTGCAGCCAGTGAGGAAGGTGACAACACAGTCAGCAGTCAAGTTCTTCAGGTCAATTGTTTGTCGTTTCGGGATCCCTAACAGGATCATCACCGACAACGGCACGCAATCACGAGCCGCACCTTCATGCAGTACGTCCAAGACCTTGGCGCCAAGGTCTGCTTCACTTCTGTTGCTCATCCGAGAAGCAACGGTCAAGCAGAGAGGGCAAATGCTGAAGTGCTGCGTGGGCTCAAGACCAGAACTTTCGACAGGCTGCGCAAGTGCGGAAGAAACTGGATCGAGGAGCTGCCGGTGGTTCTTTGGTCGATCAGAATGACGCCAAATTGAGCCACTGGCCAGACACCTTTCGCTCTAGTCTATGGAGCAGAGGCAGTTCTCCCCACGGAACTCGTATACGGATTGCCTCGAGTGCTCGCTTATGATGAGCTTGAGCAAGAACAGCTGCGACAAGACGACGCGCTGCTCCTTGAGGAAGATCGTCTTTAGGCTGCTGTACGAGCTGCTCGATACCAGCAAGCTTTGCGCCGCTACCATAGCCGCAAAGTTAAGGCCAGAAGCTTCGAGGAAGGCGACCTTGTTCTTCGGCGCGTTCAGTCCGCCAAGAATTCCAACAAGTTGACGCCGAAGTGGGAAGGCCCTTATCGGGTGAGACGAGTCACAAGGCCCGGCGCTGTCCGCCTTGAGACCGAAGATGGCATTCCGGTGAGCAACTCCTGGAACATAGCACATCTTCGTAAGTTTTTCCCGTAGGGCGCGGTTGCCGGAACCCTGTTCCGGCAACCACCTTTTGTACAAGTCTTGCCGCTGTTGCATGTAATCCTTTGTACAAAGCCGGGCGCAGATCCCGTGCATAAATAGAACCCCATATGCTCCGCACAACTTGTCCATTTCATGCATTAGTTTCTTTCTTGCATGTGTTATTTGACACTTTGTGCAGCACCTACATCTGATTGTGGTATGGACCAGGCGTCGTTCAAGCAAAGTTTTGCCTTGCCGGGAAGCAAACGATAGAAAAGCTAAGTTGCCAAAGTTTGAGCAATCACTTTTTAAATTTTTGAGTTATCTTCCTCGAACGACCCTGCTTTGTATGGAAAACCTGTGCGCGGAGGAACCAACTCGTGGCTAGTTGCGCCCTTACTTTGTTTCGAGTCCGCTCAACAACTTAAGTGTGCTGCATCTAGTCGCGACAAGGTTTCTTGTCGGAAGCAGCGCCGCCAGCAGGCTGCTGACGTTCCGCACCCAGCGCTCGCGGCTCGGGTGCCTGCGCCGACAAGTTCCCTAGAAGCGTAGGGTAAAAACATACAAAGGAAGGAATCTAGTAGAGGAAATAACATAGCAATTGATAACAGAAATAAAGTTATATTACAAGATAACTTGTCGCAGCTCTAACAGACTGTTTTCATAACATAATTAGCAGCGACAAGGGAAAAGAAGAAATGAGCGGCCTAGTCTACGCGGTCGCCCTCAACCCTCTTGATCTCGCTCACCTTGTCCACAATGGGTGCGACAAGGGCCTTGAGTGCGTCCCGATCGGCGTCTGGCGGCAAGGACTTGAGGACGTTGGTGAAGCTGAGGCCTGGATTGTGGAAGGCCACCTTCATCAGCACCTTTTGAAGAACCCCGGCACAGATTTTGCGCGACTCGTCGGCCAGCTGCTTTGGGATCTTCTCCTGGAGCCGCTGGAGTGCCGTCGCCACGCCCTTAAAGAACAAGCTGAGCTTGGCGCTGGGTTGGAGATTCTCGTCGGAGGGATACCCAAAGTTCTCCATCCCCAGCTGCGCCAGCTCCTCGTCGATGACTGCGGCAATATTCACCAGACCCTCGGTCCAGTGCTCCACAGTATCTCTGAACGAGTTCTGGGTAACTGCGATGCTCTCCAACAGCGCCTTGTCAGCCTTGACCTTCTTCGACAAGGTCTTCTCCCGCTCCTTGGCGGCCTCCAGCGTCTGCACCAGCGTGGCCAGCTTCAACTCCAGGTCCGCATTGGAATCCTTGGCGGCGCTGAGCTCCTTGCCCCTCTCAGCGAGAAGACCTTGCAGCTCACCGTGGTCGGCAGCATCCTTCTCACGCTCACGCTTGAGCGCGGCAAGCTCCTTGCCGCTCTTTCCAATGTTGGCCTCCAGCTGCGACACCTTCTCCTCCAGCTCTTTCTTGGCGGCCTCTGCGATTGCGGCAGCATCCTTTGCCTCCTTGAGCGCCCCGCCAAGTGCTTGCTCGCGCTCGGCGAGCTCCTCCTCGTAGCTGTCGAGGTTGGCCTTCCGCTGCACCAATTCGCCTTCTTGCGCGGACTGCTTCTCGGCGGCCAGCCTTTGTTCCTTCTCAGCTTCGGCCTTCTCGAGAAGGAAGGCCGTGCGCTCCTCGTCGAGTCGCTCCCGCTCCTGTGCCAGGGACCGGAGAGCTTCTTGATTGTGGCCCCGGAGCTCCTCCGCGCGCTTCTCCATGTCAACTCCCGCCTTCGCGACAAGCGTTTCCCGGGAAGCCAGCTTGGCTTGTCGTGCGCGGTAGAGTGACAGCAGCTTCCGCAGCAGCTGCTCCTCCTCAGGCTCACCACTGCTGCTGCTGGGCGCGTCAACCAATGACAGTCCGGCGGAGGCGAGCACCTCATCATCGAAAGAATCCCCTTCGACCGGCGCCCTGGAGCTCGACGCCCACGGTAGCTTGATGAAGATATCGTCGCCGGCCTTCAAGTAGGCGCCGGGCTGGGGCTCCTCAGAGCCCGGCTCCGCAGCAGCGGCAGAGGGATCGGCGGTCGGCGCAGCGCCTGGCGCTCCTGCGACCTCAGGGTCGTCAGTGCGATCGCCCGACCCCTCGCCGGCTTCTGCGGCGGCAGCCTTGGCGGCCTCCTCGCCGGCGGTCTCATCAGCACCGGCCCCTTCCTCGCCGGCGCCCTCTGTCTCTATTGGCTCAGCAGCAGATGGGTCTGAAGAACGAAGAAGGGAGAAAAATCAATCAAAAATCCAAGAGAAGAAAATCAAAAGAAGAAGCACCCAAGGGAAAGTTTTTGGACAAGTGAATTACCTGTGCCAAGATCGGCAGTTGCGGTCCCGGCCGCCGCAGGATCGACGGTGCTGCCCCTGTTTCCTCTGCTTATAAAGAGGGACGGGGCGGACGTTTCGCCCTTCCGAATAAAGAACCACCCACGATCTCTCCCACGACGCCGCATTCAACGCGTGCCGTTAGGGGAGAGCGCGGTGGATACGGAGCGAGATTCGGCGTGGCCCAGTCCGCGTGTGCCCGTGCCCTGTCTTGGACCTGGCCCAACAGCGCTTGGCACCGTGTCTGGCCCAGACCCGGGGGCTCCTGTCGGTGTACTAGAATAGGGGTACCCTAGTACCCCAAACTTGTGCACGGGCAGTTGCAGCACCCCGCGGCAAGGCTTGCCAGGCGAACGCCAAGATCCTCCGTGGTTCCCTTGGAGCCATTCAAGAACAAAGTATTTAAGCTCAGGAGACAAGGCCCCGGCAAGAGGAGTTTGCCGGGAAGGCCAACCAAGGCACGCCAAGGAACTTGCCGCGACGCGCCACGCGCTCCGGCAAGGCAACAAGGCCCCGGCAAGAGGAGCTTGCCGGGAAGACCGACCAAGGTACCTCGAGGCCCGGTGAGCGACAAGCTTCCGGACCCGACAAGATAACAGTAGCGGCAAGGCGCTTGTCGCGGCAGGCGGCCACTCTGTGCCCACGCTCCAGCGCATCCACCAATGTGTCGCCCTGGGGGCCTCTCTAGGCGCGCGTGGCAGGAGGCTGTGCAGCCAGCGGTGCGCAGTGGCATGCGAAGCTGACAAGATCGCCATCGTGGCGAACGGTGGCGCCCCTAACGGTCCCTTTCTGCACTGTTTGGGCGACCCAGACGGACATTTAATGCCCTTGTCCCCTGCCGTCAGGGTTAGGTAGGGTGCACTGTACAAGTAACTGTACCAACCACCCCACTTTTTACATTTGTACCTTTCTCTGCGTTGCCACCTGTCGGTGACTCCTTGAGCATATAAAAGGAGGCCCATGCGCAACGTAGAGGGGGTTCGATTCATTCGTGAGCCAGAAAACGCTTAGCTCTCGCGAGCAAGAACATAATAGAACCAGACAAGCAGCAGTAGGAGTGTTATCTCTCCGGAGAGCTCCGAAGCTGGGTAAACTGCTCGTGTGCTTCGCCTCGATCTGCTCTTCGTGCGATCTCCGCCCCCCGCCGAACCGAAAGGGGCCCGGTCCGCCGGCCCCATAGGTGTTCGTGGATCAGTTTCCCCGACATCAAGGGTCAAAAATATTTCTAGTAATAAATCTTTGTATTGAACACACAAAAATTATTGATTCTATAGACCGAAGAACTTGATTCCATAGCGAATGATTTTATTTTACTATAGCATAAATTAATGTGTCTCATGTAACAGGTCATTCTTTCCAGAAGTATGGTAATATTGTTTCCATTAACTAGAAAGTTGCTCCTGACAGAATAATAATTTGATTCCACGAAAAAGAATATCAATTTACACTGTATTAAAAGATTTTTGAGTTCAACTAAATTTGCGTGCTACCCATTATATTGTTGCTTCCATCGACCAAAAAGATTACTTCCATAGCAACTGGAGATCGTTTTGATCCAGTAAAAAAAATCCATGAAATTATTTATCTCCAACGAGAGAAAATATGCTTTGAATAAACAGATAATATTTGCTTCAAAGTAACAAATAATTGTTTCAGTGTGATATTAAAATGCTTCTGACATTACAAAGATTACTTCTAAATTAAAATATAATTTGTTTACAAGGAAAATGACATTTACTTGCAAAATATTGGCATTTGCTTCAATACAACAAAAGAGTCTTAGGGCTAGGTATTGTGTCGCCTGGGCAGATTGCTTTGCACCTCGACCTCGCGATGGCATGTGCACATGCATGGAACACACTGGTAGGATCAACGAAGCATGTGTACACTTCCTTGATGATGGCGAGGGAGCAGGTTACCAGCCAGACCTTGAACCACGCCCACTGGGCCACCAGGATAACATGCGAACCGCGATGTACAGGGATGTCTTTGAGGAGGAGCATTACCGAGAAGTTTCGGAGGGATTGGAGCGGCGCTTATCAGAGAATGTCAGGAAGAGCCGGCGTGAAGGAGGTTGTCGATGAGACTAGCTGCGGGGATGTTGGAGCATGGCTGAGAGGCGGCGGACGCAATCACGGATGAGCGGCTGAGTGAGGCAGCTTAAGGTAACATGCTCTCGGCCCACGAGGATCTCTCCAACCAGATCCAGTATGGTATATTTACCACATGCTTTTGCATGCTTTGTATCTTCCCTCACTTCTCATGCTATTATAGTTTTTTTTGCACATGCTCTCGGCCTCAGAGTATGGAATAATCAAGAGACATCTCAATGGCTCCACCCAAATGGCTAGATCCTAAACCCATATCCCGGCAAAAAAGATCCTAGGCCCATAGTACTGACTCAGCCAACCCAGAAGCTACCCTTTATTATATGCATCTCTTCCACTTTAGACTTCCGAAGCCAATTATTTTCTATATCTAGTCCAAAGTCCATTGAACCATAACAGGAACATATGAGCCTGCTATCAAACAAATGGTGATGAGTTTTGAGAATGGAATGCGTCAGGAAAATTTATCTCGGACCGATCAAACCTGCAAGCTATTGATTTTGAACATGACTAGGCTCGGGCTTGATGTCTTCTTGATGTCCTCTAGATTCATGGGACACTGCTGCTAAGGACTTGTAGAAGGGTACATTCTGGACTTCTCAATCAAACTTCTTTGTGATCCGCTTGTACGCGGGAGTTACTTGAGATAGGACACCAAGAAGCTTGTAGTTTCTCTCTTGTATTTTCCATTATACAAGTACTTGTTTCTCTTGACTTTCTGGATGAAGCTCTTTAGCCTGCACAAATTTTAATGGACAACATGAGAAACTAAAAATTTACAAAGGCAAAACAAAAGGGGTTGAAAAGGTTAGTACTAAGGGTCAAAAAAGCCCAACTTGCACCCACAAGGGAATGTAACATGTATTACATGGAGCAAAAGGTAAGATTTGCCCAATTTCGAAACAAGTAAAACCCATCTGATTTGAAGAAACAACCCATATATACTCTCTCTTCTTTCAAATAAATATCATTTTAGTCTCTCTATTATTTTATAGAACACTCATCCTTCTACAATATATGTTCCCAACACACCCTATTCAATATCATTAAGAAAGGCAACTAATTAACACATGTACTTGTGTGCTTTACTTTGACGAGGAAAATGAAATAATTAATGACGTGGGAAAATAGATGGCTAACACTCTTTACTCTTAATTCACAAAAAAACAACTCTTGACGCTTAGTTCATACTATGCCAA
The DNA here is from genome assembly GCF_018294505.1 of Triticum aestivum. Taxonomy (NCBI): domain Eukaryota; kingdom Viridiplantae; phylum Streptophyta; class Magnoliopsida; order Poales; family Poaceae; genus Triticum; species Triticum aestivum. Next base: position 609,991,625 of record NC_057806.1, on the reverse strand, counting down.
ACTCTAAAAGGACACCAATTTTGGAACAACGAAGTATCAAGGAGAAGTACGCAACATCGACGAGTTCTAGCAACCAATGGCTCAAGCCCGGGTCTGGGGATGCGCAGCCTGTGCAACAACACAACGCCTCCACTTCAGATGGGCCCTGAATTTTCCTAGCGCTTCGCGTCACAACCCATAGGTCATAGGCACATCGATCCTATTCGGGTTAGCTGCCATGACCGCTAGAAGTGTAGGGGCCCCTATGTCTCGCATTACGCGAGACAAGAGATTCCTCTCGCTGAAGAGCACGTGCAACTGGGGTGGTTCAGTTGACGCCTACGCCATTGCCCTTTTTCAAAATCTAGTGCGTGCCCTTTCTTCTGTCCTTTGTTTCTTGTTTCTTGTGCTTGTACTCCTCCTTTTCTGCTTCTCCTCCTTTGCTTCTTCTCCTCCCTTTTCTTCTTCCTTTCTTTGTTTCTTTCCTCCTTTTATTTTATTCTTCTCCTCCTTTTTCTTCTTCCTTTTCTTCTTCTTTCCTTTGATACATTCAACTAACGATACATTTTTTCTTTCCAATTTGCAAAATGTACATATAGCTCAGTAATTTTTACTAATAAATTAATTATTTCTTATTTTCTAGCTTTTTAAATTCTTTAGCTGTTGTATGAACTTTATGTATTGTATTAATTTGGTGTTTTCGGTGCTGTATATTGAAGATGAGCCGGCAATGGATGTACGATGACCGATGATCTCCCGAGTTCATTAATGGCGTGCATACTTTTCTGCTTGCGGCTGAGGCAAACAAGCGGGCGGATGGTTTTATGCCTTGTCCATGTGCTGGCTGTAAGAATGGTCACAATTACTCTACGTCAAGAACCATTCACGTCCACCTGTTTGAGTCCGATTTCATGCCCCACTATAATGTTTGGACCAAGCACGGAGAAAGAGGGGTTATGATGAAAGACAATGAAGAAGAAGAGGACGACGACAGCTATCCTGGCCATGGTTCCCTGAATACGATAATACAACAATGAGGGAAGAAGCTCAGCCGGTAATGCGGGAAGAAGCTGAGCCGGCAATGAGGGAAGAATCTGAAGAAGAGGCATCGGATGAGCCCGTTGATGATCTAGGTCGGGTCATTGCCGATGCAAAGAGAAACTGCAAGTGATTTGGAGAAGAAGAAGTTGCAGCGCATGTTAGAGGATCACAAAAAATTGTTGTACCCGAATTGCATAGGTGACAAGAAAAAGTTGGGCACCGCACTGGAATTTCTGCAATGGAAGGCAGAGAATGGTGTATCTGACAAGGGATTTGGAAAGTTGCTGGTAATGATAAAGAATATGCTTCCAAGGGACAACGAATTGCCCGAGAGTACGTATGAAGCAAAGAAGGTTGTCTGCCCTCTAGGGTTAGAGGTGCAGAAGATACATGCATGCCCTAATGATTGCATCCTCTACTGCGGTGAGTACGAGGATTTGAACGCTTGCCCGGTATGCGGTGCATTGTGCTATAAGATCAGCCGCGATGACCTTGGTGATGTCGAGGGCGAGCGCCCCAGGCAGAAGATTCCTGCCAAGGTGATGTGGTATGCTCCTATAATACCACGGTTGAAACGTTTGTCCCAAAACAACGAGCATGCCAAGGTGATGCGATGGCACAGAGAAGACCGTAAGAAAGACGAAAAGTTGAGAGTACCCGCTGACGGGTCGCAGTGGAGAAAAATCGAGAGAAAGTACGGGAAGGAGTTTGCAGATGACGCAAGGAACATATGGTTTGGTCTAAGCGAAGATGGCATTAATCCTTTTGGGGAGCAGAGCAGCAACCATAGCACCTGGACTGTGACTATATGTTTCTATAACCTTCCTCCTTGGTTGTGCATGAAGCGGAAGTTAATTATGATGCCAGTGCTCATCCAAGGCCCTAAGCAACCCGGCAACGATATTGATGTGTACCTAAGGCCATTAGTTGAAGAACTCTTACAGCTGTGGAATGGAATAGGTGTACGTGCATGGGATGAGCACATGGGGGAAGAATTTGGCCTAAAGGCGTTGCTGTTCGTGACCATCAATGATTGGCCTGCTCTCAGTAACCTTTCGGGGCAGACAAACAAGGGATACCGCGCATGCACGCATTGTTTGGACGAAACCGACAGTATATTTTTGGATAATTGTAAGAAGAATGTGTACCTGGGACATCGTTAATTTCTTCCGAGCAGGCATGCCGTAAGAAAGAAATGCAAGCATTTCAAAGGTGAGGCGGATCACCGGACGAAGCCTCGCCACCGTACTGGTGCTGATGTACATGATATGGTCAAGGATTTGAAGGTAGTCTTTGGAAAGGGTCCTGGCGGACAACCTGTTCCAAATGACGCTGACGGACGCGCACCCATGTGGAAGAAGAAATCTATATTTTGGGACCTGCCCTATTGGAAAGACCTAGAGGTCCGCTCCGCAATCGACGTGATGCACGTGACGAAGAATCTTTGCGTGACCCTGCTTGGCTTCTTGGGCGCGTATGGGAAGACAAAAGATACACCTAAGGCACGGGAGGACCAGCAACGTATGCACGGAAAAGATGACATACATCAGGGTCATGCCAGCTACGCTCTTACCAAAGAAGAGAAGGAAAACTTTTTTGAATGCCTGCTCAGTATTAAGGTACCGTCTGGCTTCTCGTCGAATATAAAGGGAATAATAAACATGGCAGAGAAAAAGTTCCAGAACCTAAAGTCTCATGACTGCCACGTGATTATGACGCAACTGCTTCCGGTTGCATTGAGGGGGCTTCTACCAGAAAATGTTCGATTAGCCATTGTGAAGCTATGTGCATTCCTCAATGCAATCTCCCAGAAGGTAATCGATCCAGAAATCATACCAAGGTTAGAGAATGATTTGGTGCAATGTCTTGTCAGTTTCGAGTTGGTGTTCCCACCATCCTTCTTCAACATCATGATGCACATCCTAGTTCACCTATGCAAAGAGATTAACGTTTTGGGTCTTGTATTTCTACACAATATGTTCCCCTTTGAGAGGTTCGTGGGAGTCTTAAAGAAATATGTTCATAACCGTGCTAGGCCAGAAGGAAGAATCTCCAAGGGCCATGAAAATGGGGAGGTCATTGAGTTTGGTATTGACTTTATTCCTGACCTTAAGCCGATTGGTGTTCTTGAATCGCGGCATAAGGGCAGACTGGATGGAAAAGGCATGCTAGGAGGGGATCAAATAATATGTCTGGACTGACATTCTCTAACTGATGCACACTACACAGTTCTACAGAATTCCGCCTTGGTGGCTCCGTATAAGGACGAACACAAGAATTTTCTACGCTCCAAACACCCGGAGCGGTCTGATGACTAGATTACATGTGAACAAACCAGGAGTTTCGCCAGCTGGTTGCAGACACGTACCATGCATGACGCCTCTATTGAAGATGACCTGTACTCGATGTCCCAGTTACCATCTTCAAATATAATGACTTTCAAAGGGTACGAGATAAATGGTAATACATTTTACACGATCACCCAAGATAAGAAGAGCACCAACCAAAACAGTGGTGTCCGCTTTGATGCAGAAACCAAGACGGGAAAGGAAACATATTAGGGTTACATAGAGGAGATATGGGAACTTGACTATGGACGTGGTTTGAAGGTCCCTTTGTTTTAGTGTAAATGGGTCAATATGACACGAGGCAGGGTAACGGAAGACACACAGTACGGAATGACAACAGTGGATCTCAACAATCTTGCTTATGCAGATGAACCATTCGTCCTAGCTAATGATGTGGCACAGGTTTGCTATGTGAAGGATATGTCTACCAAGCCGAGAAAAAGAAAAGATAAGGAAGCGAATGCAGCATACGATGAGCCTAAGCGTCACATAGTTCTTTCTGGGAAGAGAAACATCATGGGAGTGGATGACAAGACATACATGTCAGAAGATTATGAAAAGTTTGATGGAATTGCTCCATTCACAGTTAATATTGACCCGAGCATCCAGTTAAATGATGAAGATTTTCCATGGCTACGGCGCAAAGGGACACACGCGAAGAAAAAGTTTCGCACCCAAAGATCTGGGATGTGATCGGCTTCACTATCATCACTTTCTTCTGTGTTTCACACCCAGGAGGGAATCTCTGTAATAGTTAGGGTAGTTATGTGTTTTGGCATTTGAAACGCGAAGAAATTTTATGTGCAAACAAATTCTTTCATGCATTTACTGATTTTTTTAGCTAAATGACCCTGAAATTGAAAAGCATTTCAAATGAACTCAGAAAAGGTTGAAAGTTGGCATGGTATCATAATTTCACCCACATAGCGTGTGCAAAAAAGTAGAGAGGGTTACCGCAAAAACTGGATGCACTTCGTGTACAAAATGGACAATCTCTTTCGAAGTATCAGGGTTTCAGACGAAAACTCATCCGTTACAAAGGCATTTCATTTTTTAAATAACCTAAGCATTACCAAATTGAATATAATGATAAAACACACTAATATTAAACATAAAAAAAGAATCACTGAAAAATCTATTTTCAAAGTTAAGTTATTCACAAACTAGTGATTCACACAAAATTTAAACTATTCAAATTTGAAAACTACCGGCACTAACAGAAAGTTTGTAATTTTTCATACCTAAAGCAAAAATATTCACAAAGAAACTCAAAATGCAGCAAAAACAACTAAAAATAAATAAAACAAAATAAATAAAGCAGAAAAGAAAAAAACTAAATGAAAAAAAGCCCACCTACTGGGCCACAGCGGCCTGCATACGACTAGAAACCCAAATTCTAGTTGGGCCAGGATGCAGGCCCGCTAGCCCAGTAGGCCCAATAGGGCATCGCAGTAGAGGTAGGCCTAGAAGCCCTGCTTTAGAGAGGAGCTCGAGACAGCAGCGGCGGCGGGGCTTATAAGCAGGTGCGAGTGCCCCTCGGCTAGCGAGGTGGGACTAAACTTCTGCGCCCCTCGCCTGGCAGTGCACACCCTTTAGTACTGGGTCGTGGCTCCAACAGGTACTAAAGGGGGCCTTTAGTACCAGTTGGCGCCACGAGCCGGTACTAAACAGGGTGCGGTTCCCGCCGCTTCGCCTGGCCAAAACAGACCTTTAGTACCGGTTGGTGGCTCCAACCGGTACTAAAGGTGGGTTCTATATAAGAAAACACTTCAAAAAAAATTCAGTTTCTCATCTCTCCCTTTGCTTCTTTCTCCTCTGCCCCGTCGCCGCCGCCGCCCGGCCCGTCCCCGTCCCCGTCGCCGCGCCCCGCCCCATCCTCCCGTCGTCCCCGCCCGGCCCGCCCCCGTCCCCGTCGCCGTGCCCCGCCCCGTCCTCCCGTCGTCCCCGCCTGGCCCGCCCCCGTCCCCGTCGCCGCGCCCCGCCCCGTCCTCCCGTCGTCCCTGCCCGGCCCGGCCCCGTCCCCGTCGTCACCGCCCGTCTCCGTCCCCGTCGCCGCCCCCCGTCGCCGCGCCTCGTCGGTGAGCTCCTGCCCCGGCCGCCATGTCCACACACACACATTGTTATAGAAATGTTAGCAATTTTTCTGTTTTTTAGTTATAGAAATATTAGAAATGTTAGTTATATAGAAATGTTTTTAGTTATAGAAATATTAGAAATGTTAGTTATATAGAAATGTTAGTTATATAGAAATGTTAGTTATATTAGAAATGTAAGTTATATAGAAATGTTTTTTAGTTATAGAAATATTAGAAATTTTAGTTTTAGTTATAAAATTTAGAATTTGCATATATGAAATCACAGTCCATCATTTAAAAAATGTTACTTTACTTTTGCGGCATATAGTATTTGTTGTCGACGATGCCCGGCCCGCATCCTTGCCGTCGACCAGTTCGCGACGATGTCCTGCTTCAGAGGACCCATGTCCGGGACTGGGCTCCGCCGGGCTGGCACTGGGAGGTGCTACCTTCAGGGGCGCGACACTTGGTGTGGAACCCGGCCCCGGGTCCCATCGTCGACCCTAATCTCCTTTGGTGGCGTTCGCGTGGGCCACTTTTGGTGCAGAGGGAGCCGGCCCCGCTAGAGGTGGTACGTCGTCGTGTCAGGGAGGAGGACGAGCACGTCCATCGCTACATGGCTGCTATGGACGTCAGGTTCTCCAATACCTGGCAGGTTCTTTCGGGAGATCACCCGAGCTATGATCCAGTGATGGTTCCTTCACTTTGGTTGTCCACCGCCCGCGCCTCAGGAACCGCGAGTGGGCTAGATTACTCTCTAGTATTCGATCTTTATTAGCTAGCTAGCTAGCTAGTGATGTATTAGATATATAATATTCGATATGATTTATTCAAGATTATATATATTATTCGAGACGATGTATTCGAGATTATATCTATTATTCGAGACGATGTATTCGAGATTATATTCGATGATGCTTATTATGTACTATGATTGATTCAGTTTTTCCTTATTAATTGATTGCATCCATGCATTATAATTTTATATGTCTTTTGGATTAGTTAAATAAAACTTATGGCGGACAATACCGGCAGAGAGGGAGAAGAGGCCCTGTTCAATATCATACGCAATCCTCGCGGGCCAGATGATTATCAGAATGAAGAAGATTATGACGACTCCGAATATCTAAACAACACGGGGGAGGGTGATATGATATTCGACCGCGACGACCGAATTGATGAAGTCATGAACTATGAACATGACGAAGAAAATGTTGATCTTGAAACAACAAAGACCAGTGAGGTATATTTATATAAGCAGGAATCTGGTGATCATCACATGTTTTAAATGACTTGAAGATATATATTAACGAATCGATCTTTCTTCTTTCAGCCATCTGGATCGAGCAAATCTTCAGGCAGCAGGACAGTACGAGGCCCGAACAAAAAGTTGAAGGAGGGCGTAAAGTATAATATCGAGGCCATCAAATCTAATGGCGAACCATTAGCGCCTAAGAAGATTGCGGACAAGTTCATTCGTCGGTGCAGAGTTCTTGTGAAGGAACAACTCCCGATCTCCCTTCAAGAATGGAGAGAGCCAGCAAAGCCACGTCCAGATCTTACTTTTGTCGATGACAGACAAAAACTTTTGCTTTGGGAAACGCTCATTGAACATTTCACCCTACCAGATCATTTCATAGATGCAGATGTGGAGAAAGTCAAGGAAGCTGCTCTTAGGAAGATGGCGGTTGCATTCAACAACCACAAGAATCGTGTATGGGACCAGTACGTCAAGGGAGGAAAGAAGACTCCAGTATTCAAGGGAACACTAGAGAAGCAAAGTGCTTATTGGGACGATTTCGTGAAATTCAAGGAATCGGAATTATCTAAGGAACGGTCGAGAATAAACAAGGCCAATGCCGCAAAAAAGGATAAGTTCCATAAGCTGGGGCCAGGTGGCTACGCGGTGGCAATGCCTAAGTGGGATAAGTCTGAGAAAGAGATGGAGGATGCAGGTGTCACTCCAGAAACATTGAGTTGGCCCCCCAGGTGCAGGACTTGGTTCTATGCGCATGGGGGGGAGTTGGACCCGAAGACTGGCAAAGTTTCGAAGAAGGCTTGTCTGGACGAAGCCGAAGATAAGCTACTTGTTGCAATAGAAGAGGCTCGATCGGGGGTGTTCCAGCCCAACAAAGAGAACGACGAGCTTACGCGTGCCCTGGGAAATCCTGAACACCCGGGAAGAAGACGAGGCAAGGGCGCTATTCCGTGGTATGAGGGGTTTTCGGACTGGAACTCCGACTACAGAACCCGTGCGAGAAAGAAGATTGTGGAGGAGAAGAAGAGGAAGATGGAGGAGGAGCAGAGGAAGCTAGACTATGAATGCCTTCAAGGCCTAGAATCAGCGCACACGGACTTGGCAGTCAAATTCCAGCGGCAACAGGAGCAGATCGACTCACTTAGCCAGCAAAGGGGGTCTCAGCAGCTGCAGCAGCTAGCGGATGATCCAGCATTGGATAGCACCGTCCCATCCATACCAAGAAGCAGCGTGGGTTCCACCCCGGGCGATGCAATGCTGGATAGATACCCCGTGGATGACATCATGGAGAATACTAACTGCAAGCTACACTTCAAAATGAAGAACATATCCATGAAGGTGGCGGACGCCGTTGCTTTTACAAATCCCCCCTAGGAAACCTTCCATTGCAACCCGATTCCAGCGGGCTATGCTCGTGTCTTGGTTGATGAGGTGGTGGACCAATATTTGGGGCTAGAGCTTCACATTCCTGGAGGTGACGGGGAGCACACACTGGGAGAGGCCAAACATCATATCATCCTATGGAGAAAGGATTGCGTCATCTTTCGAAGGCCACCGACACCGCGTCAGCCGACTCCTCGTCGAAGTCCGCCACCGAGTCGGCAGACTCCCGCTCCTCCAAGTCCACCAACGCGTCAGGCCACTCCTCCTCCTCCAAGTCTGGCAAAGTGTCAGGCCACTCCTCCTCCAAGTCCGACAAAGCATCAGACCACTCCTCCTCCAAGTCCGGCAAAGCGTCAGGCCACTCCTCCTCCAAGTTCAACACAGCTTCAGGCCACTCCTCCTCCTCCAACTCAGCCACGTCAGCCGTCTCCGCCGCCTCATCAATCACGGAAGAGAGCTGCCGCATCTATGGTGCGTAACGGTACAAGTCGAGGTAGTACTGGAGGTACAGACGGAGGCAAGCGATTTCAATATGGTCCAAGCATCCTCGCGCCTCTTCCGCAGAGGCCTTATGACAAGTCCGAGGAGGAAAACGCAGCCATAGCGAAGGCCGAGGTGGAAGCCCATTTTGCACTGAAACCGCCACCGCCACCAAGGGAGAAAGTGCCTGAGGAAAAGATTGACCACTTCATTCGTATGGCTAGACCACCAGCTCCCAAGACTGTTGACATAGACTATGAGCGCCACCTTAGGAAGTTAAATCGAGCACGTCTACAGAAAGAGGCGAGCTCGAGCTCAAGCAGATCAGCTGGCAAAAGGAGCGGTAAAACCGTTCCCCGGCTGGGAGAACAGGCGACGCAATCAATCCCCCCGCTTGTTGTGCCAACAACACATGAGAGTAGGCGCGCCCAATATTATTGTGGGCAAACCGTTTACGTTCCCAAGCTGGGCGATGTGGTAATAACCGAGGAGCATATAAGGCATGCTGAAATTCTCAAGATCACTGTTGGACAACTCCTCGACATCGAGTCCATGCCTCCGCTTAGAGAGGAGGAAATAAAACAGAAATATGTCCGGGGCAAACCTTTGGTCGAGCCAGACGAGGTCAAGAAGCTCCCAACAAGAATGTATGAATTGCATCAATGGTACATGGACATTACCAAGATTTCCAATCGAGAGTCCCTCATGGTGAATGTCAAGAAGGATCATTACTACCATGAGAAAGTTGTGTCCGTTGAGTATTTAGAACTATTTCAGTTATACAATCAAGGCGCACTCGACAAATCTATCGTCAGTTGCCATTGTCTGTAAGTGATTTCTTTCTGTAATTTAATTCTCAAGCTAGCTGTAGTGATCATTTTGATCAATCATTACCTGTAATTATCCTCACTATATTCTTTTCTGTGGTATTATGCAGGATGAAGATGTATGAAATGAAAAAAAGGTGGACGCTATGGCATTGGGTTCATTGACCCAAATACCATTAATGAATACACATGGAAATTAGATGCATATTATGAAAAAAGTGTAGAGGAAAGCATGCGAGAATTCTTCAAGCACCCCAATACCAATGAAGATATACTACTACCTTACAACTTCGAGTGAGTCACACTGTCTTGTACTACAAATTCTGTTTTTGCCTACTAGCTAGCTATATGTTTTTGCTTACATATGCCCGCTTAATTAAGACATGCAAACATGTGTGCATGCAAATTTCACTGGATCTTGTTAATCATTAAAGTTGATGAAGGAACAGTTGAAATACTGGACTCACTACTTAAAAAAGAAAGTGACTACACCATCTTGTGTGGGATAGTCAACAGGTAATTTCAATCATTATTAACTATATCTCGGCCTATTTAGTTCGTCATTTCCTGATATGAACTATTTAATAACCCCTTTATTCATTTTCTTTCTCGGCGGGCAGGGCTTGGGCAAAGTTCATCAGCGTCACTACAGGCCAATGGAAACGAAAGTTGAAATAGTATCGACCCAAGGTAAGTAATTAAGTAGTACTAGCTAGCTAGCTGCCATCTCTTTAATTATCAAGCTTGATTAATTATTATCTGATCAAATTCCATTCTCGTAAAGGCCCTGAAGCAGGCGCCAGGGAATAATCTGTGTGCATACTATGTTTGCGAGAACATTCGCATGATGGCGTCCGAAAGGAGAAGATCTCAAAGACAGGACTGGGTACGTTTGTCAAAACACTATTCCCAATTTTTACACCATTATCGATATCTAGTCACACAACTAATACACATGCATATTGATCTCCTTCTTAACAGTTCAGAGAGGTGCGGGAGCAGCTCCTAGCAGAGGAGCGCATAGCAGCAATTCAAGAGGAAATAGCGGGATTTTTGCTTGACCAGGTCATAGATCCCAAAGGAGAATACTATTACCCGCTACCGCCCCCATGAACCACTTCCAATTGTCATCGTGCTCCAAAGGCACCAATTAGGCTAATGCCACTGGCTCTGAAGGCACCAATTAGGAGAAATTGTATATAGCTAGCTAATTGTGTATATATATATATATATATAGAAATTCTATTTATATATATGCATAACGTGTACAATATGTAGTATCATAAAAATACCAGCAAACGAAAAAGAATTAAATGGAAAACACAAAATTAAATGAAAAAGAAATCACAAACCCAAAAACCCCCAACCTTTTAATACCGGTTGGTGTCACCAACCGGTACTAAAGGGCTCCCTGCCCCCGGAGCTGGCTCGTGCCACGTGGTTGCCCTTTAGCACCGGTTCGTGCTGAACCGGTACTAAAAGGGGGGGGGCTTTAGTGCCCACACTTTAGTGCCGGTTACCGAACCGGCACTAAAGGGCCTTACGAACCGGTGCTATTGCCCGGTTCTGCACTAGTGTATACAGACCTATGAGAGGTTTCCACATTTTGTTCTTGATAGCAAAAAGCACTAGTGAAGAACTTGAATTCTGAATGTTCTGTTATAGTCTCTCTGATGTTCTTACACTTGGCGAGAGCATCATTTAGAACCTCCTTCAATCTGGTCCATTGCTTTTGAGGGTACCTCTTCGAATAGAAGAAGTAAGCCAAGCCATGCGTCGGCAATAGTGTGATTACTATCCAATGTCGGTCACTGCGCAAAAAAATAAGAAATTAGCATTGATGAGATCAAACCATAAGGCCATTTATATGTTTCAAAATAAACTAGTGAACATTAATGACTTCCTTATCGCAGTATGGCACTAGAAAGGTGTCCGCATGTGGATGATTGACAATAAAGAATGGGAACATGTAATCCGAGATGATCTCCTGGCCTTTTGTAGTTTCCAGGTTGTGGCAGTGCATGTAAAAAGGATCAAGTAAGGACACTACCATGCATGAGTAGGTGATCTGTAGCTCGATGAAGTACCCAGAGCCTCATTAACTCTGGGGAGACTGCACTTATAGAGAAGATATTTGCATGGATGACATCATTGAAGGCCAGATCAATTCTGTCTGTCGGAGAATCCTGGACAAATCTATAACCTTCGATCACCTTGGCCATGTATCCATGTTGACCTTTTTGATTTATCTACCACATGGGCGTTTTGAACTTGAAGATCAATTGAGAGGGTCTCTAATATAGAGTCCGATAGAAGCGGTTCCCAGGGCTTGTACATGTTCATTTTCCGCCCTTCGGGGATAACAATAGGCATAGGTGGTTTGTCCGCGGATAGTCCGCAACTGTCACATGCATTCTTCTCCTTGAATGCAGATTATCTGGCACTACGTGTCTGGTGACGGTATATCCTTGGGGAATCTCGTCTACTAGAAGAGTTAGGCGCGCTTTGCTGCTCCATTGATGTTTTTGGGTATCTTAAAAAAATCCACTCTGTTTCAAAATACAAGGTGTATTACTTTCTTAAAAAGTCAAACCTTTTTAAGTTTGATAAAATTTGTAGATAAATATATCAAAATCCATAATATCAAATTGATAGAATTAAATTCATCATGAAATGAATTCCATATTATTTTATTTAATATTGTGGATGTCGATAGTTTCCCCTCTAAACTTGATCAAAGTTAAATGATTTAACTTTTTAGAAAACTAATAACCCTTATATTTTTGAATTGATGGAATATTTAGTTCGGCGGGGTAGGGAGATGATGGAGTGGTTTTTTATAACACAGTGATTTGGTGGCCTCTTTCATAGTGTGATTGTGTGTTATCTGCTAGTAAATCCATATTTATGTGGGGAAATTTTTGCGTCGGTAGCTGCATGTACAATATTGGTTAGTATGAGATGGTGGCGGTTCTTTCTTCTAGGTGGTGGGAGGATGCGCGAAATTGATATATTTCTGTATACCAGTTTCTGTCGATTGATTTGAAAAATCATTGCCCAATCAAAATAGTAAACCAAATCTAAAATTGAATACCTCACCCGAATGAAAGAGTCTCAAAATTAGGGAACATAATGAATTAAAATAATTGAATGGGAGAGCTCCTCGAGAAATTGTTGACCCGGTCAAAATTGAGTGACCCAATTCTAAATCAAAGACATCGATTAATTGTGATGCCTTAAAAATTAGAAAGCATAGTCTATAATTAGAAGAATTGGGCGCACTTTGCTGCGCAGTTGGTGTTGTTGGCTTTCTTAAAAAAATAATCACTTTGTTTCAATATGATGGTGCATTACTTTTTTGAAAACTCAAGCCTTTAAAGTTCAATGAAATTTGTAGACAAATATATCAAAACCCATAATATCAAATCAATATTTTAAAATTCATCATGAAATGAATTTCCATGCTTTTTTAAATATTGTGGATGTCAATATTTTTTGCTTTGAACTTGGTCAAAGTTGGAGACATTTGACTTTTTACAAAACTTACCCCTTATGTTTTGGAACTGGTAGAATATTTAGTTTGGTGGGTGCTGGAGATGATAGAGTGTGTTTTATTCTTATTTATAATGCAGTGATTTGATGGGTCATTCGTGGTGTGATTCTAAGTTATCTGCTGACCAACCTATATTTATGTGGGGATATTTTTGTGTCGGTGATTACATGTACTACTATATTTATGCTACAATATCACATGGTGGCGCTTCTTTTTCCAGATGGTGGAAGGGTGTGCGGGATTGATATGTTTTGATAGGACGGTTGCTTCTAATTGATTTGAAAAATTATTTGCCCAATCGAAATAGTAAACCAAATCTAAAATTGAGTGCCTCAATTGAATGAAAGAGTTTCAAAATTAGGAAACATGATGAATAAAAAGAAATGAATGAGAGAGCTTGATAAAGTGTTGATCCGGTCAAAATCAATTGACCCAATTCTAAATTGAATAACTCAATTAATTGTGAGGCCTAAATAATTAGGAAGCATAGTGTATACTATAAAAGAATTGAATGAGACAACTTTGAGAAATTGTTGACCCAGTCAAAATTAGGTGACCCAATTCTAATTGGAGACCTCAATTGAATGTGGGCTCTTTAAAAATACTGAGCTTAGTGTTATGGAGGAAATAGAAGAAACGAATGGGAGAGCTTTGAGAAATTGTTGACCCTGTCAAAATCGGATGAACCAATTTCTATTGGAGACCTCAATTGATTGTGAGGCCTTAAAATTAGGAAGCTTTATATTATTGAAGACATCAACTAATTGTGAGGAATTAAAAATTAAGGAGCATACTGTATAGTATAAAAGAAATGAATGAGAAAGCTTTGAGAAATTGTTGACCCGATCAAAATCGGGTGACCCAATCTTAATTGGAGACCTCAATTGAATGTGTGCTCTTTAAAACTAGGGAGCTTAGTATTATAGAGGATATCATTCATTGGCCAATTAAGCAGCTGGCTCTGGGTCACTTACCATAACATAGTGGCGCCGTCTTCGGGGGGGGGGGGGGGCGGAGGCAACGACCAAGATTCAAAGCTCGTCACTACTTCCTGCACCTGCACCCTCATCATGCCAAGCGGCAGGACGACCACGTGCATCCTACCATCGATAAACGAGATGATTTTACCTTTGGCAACCCTTGTCTTCACCCCATCCACATTGGCTTGCAGCTAGCATGGAATAAAGTAGGATGCACGTGGCTAATGGGAAATTTCGCCAAACATAATTCATCAAACTCAACACCCTTGCGTTGTAAGGGACACCTGCTAACCAACTCCTCTATGCCCCATTTTTGTGTAATTCAAGAAGAAAGTGTTTATAATTTTTTGAACATCACGCACGCTAAATGACCAAGTGATAAAGACATGGGAAGTGAAGGCCTGAACTGTTGGGGAACGTAGTAATTTCAAAAAAAATTCCTACGCGCACGCAAGATCATGGTGATGCATAGCAACGAGAGGGAAGAGTGTGTCCACGTACCCTCATAGACCGAAAGCGGAAGCGATAGCACAACGCGGTTGATGTAGTCATACGTCTTCACGATCCGACCGATCAAGTACCAAACGCACGACACTCCGAGTTCTGCACACGTTCAACTCGATGACATCCCTAGAACTCCGATCCAGCCGAGCTTTGAGGGAGAGTTCCGTCAGCACGACATCGTGGTGATGATGATGATGTTCTACCGACGCAGGGCTTCGCCTAAGCACCGCTACGATATGACCGAGGTGGATTATGGTGGAGGGGGTCACCGCACACGGCTAAGAGATCAAGAGATCAATTGTTGTGTCTATGGGGTGCCCCCTGGCCACGTATATAAAGGAGTGGAGGAGGGGAGGGGTCGGCCCTCTCTATGGCGCGCCCTAGAGGAGTCCTACTCCCACCGGGAGTAGGATTCCCCCTTTCCTAGTAGAACTAGGAGCCCTTCCAAGTAGTAGGAGTAGGAGAGAAGGAAAGGGAAAAGAGAAGAGAAGGAAGGAGGGGGCGCAACCCTTCCCCTAGTCCAATTCGGACTAGGCCTTGGGGAGGGGGGTGCGGCCTGCCTCTCTCTCTTTCCCCTAAAGCCCAATAAGGCCCATACACTCCCTGGCGAATTCCCGTAACTCCCCGGTACTCCGATAAATACCCGAATCACTCGGAACCATTCCGATGTCCGAATATAGTCGTCCAATATATTGATCTTTACGTCTCAACCATTTCGAGACTCCTCGTCATGTCCCCGACCTCATCCGGGACTCCGAACTACCTTCGGTACATCAATACACATAAACTCATAATATAACCATCATCGAACTTTAAGCGTGCGGACCCTACGGGTTCGAGAACTATGTAGACATGACTGAGACACGTCTCCGGTCAATAACCAATAGCGGAACCTGGATGCTCATATTGGCTCCTACATATTCTACGAAGATCTTTATCGGTCAACCCGCATAACAACATACGTTGTTCCCTTTGTCGTCGGTATGTTACTTGCCCGAGATTCGATCGTCGGTATCTCAATACCTAGTTCAATCTTGTTACCGGCAAGTATCTTTACTCGTTCCGTAATACATCATCCCGCAACGAACTCATTAGTTGCAATGCTTGCAAGGCTTATAGTGATGTGCATTACCGAGTGGGCCCAGAGATACCTCTTCGACAATCGGAGTGACAAATTCTAATATCAAAATACGCCAACCCAACAAGTACCTTCGGAAACACCTGTAGAGCACCTTTATAATCACCCAGTTATGTTGTGTCATTTGGTGGCACACAAAGTGTTCCTCCGGTAAACGGGAGTTGCATAATCTCATAGTCATAGGAACATGTATAAGTCATGAAGAAAGGAATAGCAACAAACTAAACGATCAAGTGCTAAGTGATGTCTACTACACAACCTTCTTCTTGTAGACGTTGTTGGGCCTCCAAGTGCAGAGGTTTGTAGGACAGTAGCAAATTTCCCTCAAGTGGATGACCTAAGGTTTATCAATCCGTAGGAGGCGTAGGATGAAGATGGTCTCTCTCAAGCAACCCTGCAACCAAATAACAAAGAGTCTCTTGTGTCCCCAACACACCCAGTACAATGGTAAATTGTATAGGTGCACTAGTTCAACGAAGAGATGGTGATACAAGTGCAATATGGATAGTAGATAATAGTTTTTGTAATCTGAAATAATAAAAACAGCAAGGTATCAAGTGATAAAAGTGAGCGTAAACGGTATTGCAATGATAGGAAACAAGGCCTAGGGTTCATACTTTCGCTAGTGTAAGTTCCCTCAACAATACTAACATAATTGGATCATAAAACTATCCCTCAACATGCAACAAAGAGTCACTCCAAAGTCACTAATAGCGGAGAACGAACGAAGAGATTATGGTAGGGTACGAAACCACCTCAAAGTTATTCTTTCCAATCAATCCGTTGGGCTATTCCTTTAAGTGTCACAAACAGCCCTAGAGTTCATACTAGAATAACACCTTAAGATACAAATCAACCAAAACCCTAATGTCACCTAGATACTCCAATGTCACCTCAAGTATCCGTGTGTATGATTATACAATATGCATCACACAATCTCAATTCATCTATTCAACCAACACATAGAACCTCAAAGAGTGCCCCAAAGTTCTACCGGAGAATCACGACGAAAACGTGTTCCAACCCCTATGCATAGGTTCATGAACCCGCAAGTTAGTCACCAAAACATACATCAAGTGGCACGCGGTATCCCATTGTCACCACAGATATCCACGGCAAGACATACATCAAGTGTTCTCAAGTCTTTAAAGACTCAATCCGATAAGACTACTTCAAAGGGGAAACTCGATTCATTACAAGAGAGAAGAGGGGGGAAGAAACATCATAGGATCCAAATATAATAGCAAAGCTCGCGATACATCAAGATCGTATCATCTCAAGAACACGAGAGAGAGAGAGAGAGAGATCAAACACATAGCTACTGGTACATACCCTCAGCCCCGAGGGAGAACTACTCCCTCCTCGTCATGGAGAGCACTGAGATGATGAAGATGGCCACCAGAGAAGGATTGCCCACTCCGGCAGGGTGCCGGAACGGGTCTAGATTGACTTTCGGTGGCTACGGAGGCTTCTGGCGGCGGAACTCCCGATCTATTGTGCGTTCTGGAAGTTTTAGGGTACGTGGACATATATGGGTGCAGGGAGGACGTCGCAGGAGCCATGGGGGTCCCACGAGACAGGGGGCGCGCCCTAGGGGGGCGCCCCCCACCCTCGTGAGCACCTCGTGTCTCCCCTGACGTGGGGTCCAAGTCCATCAGGTGTGTTTCCTTCCAAAAATAACTTCTCCAGTTGATTTCGTTCTGTTTCGACTCCGTCTGATATTCCTTTTCTTCGAAACACCGAAATAGGCATAAAACAACAAATCTGGACTGGGCCTCCGGTTAATAGGTTAGTCCCAAAAGTAATATAAAAGTGGATAATAAAGCCAAATATTGCCCAAAACAGTAGATAATATAGCATGGAGCAATCAAAAATTATAGATACGTTGGAGACGTATCAGGCATCCCCAAGCTTAATTCCTGCTCGTCCTCGAGTAGGTAAATGATAAAAAGATAATTTTTGATGTGGAATGCTAGTTGGCATAATTCCAATGTAATTCTTCTTAATCATGGCATGAATATTTAGATCCATAAGATTCAAGACAAACATTCATATTGACATAGAAACAATAATACTTCAAGCATAATCATGTCTTCTCAAAATAACATGGCCAACGAAAGTTATCCCTACAAAATCATATATTTTGGCTATGCTCCATCTTCACCACACAAAATATTTAAATCATGCACAACCCCGATGACAAGCCAAGCAATTGTTTCATACTTTTGATGTTCTCAAACTTTTTCAATCTTCACGCAATATATGAGCGTGAGCCATGGATATAGCACTATAGGTGGAATGGAATGGTGGTTGTGGAGAAGACAAAAAGGGAGAAGATAGTCTCACATCGACTAGGCGTATCAACGGGCTATTGAGATGCCCATCAATAGATATCAATGTGAGTGAGTAGGGATTGCCATGCAACGGATGCACTAGAGCTATAAATGTATGAAAGCTCAACAAAAGAAACTAGTGGGTGTGCATCCAACTTGCTTGCTCATGAAGACCTAGGGCATTTTGAGGAAGCCCATCATTGGAACATACAAGCCAAGTTCTATAATGAATAATTCCCACTTAGTATATGAAAGTGACAAATATAGGAGACTCTCTATCATGAAGATCATGGTGCTACTTTGAAGCACAAGTGTGGTAAAAGGATAGTAGCATTGCCCCTCCTCTCTTTTTCTCTTGTTTTTTTATTTATTTTTATTTTTTTATTTGGGACTTTTCTCTTTTTATGGCCTCTTTTATTTCTCTTTTTCTATTTGGGCTTCTTTGGCCTCTTTTATTTATTTTTCGTCCGGAGTCTCATCCCGACTTGTGGGGGAGTCATAGTCTCCATCACCCTTTCCTCACTGGGACAATGCTCTAATAATGATGATAATCACACTTTTATTTAATTACAACTCAAGAATTACAACTTGATACTTAGAACAAAATATGACTCTATATGAATGCCTCCGGCGGTGTACCGGGATATGCATTGAATCAAGAGTGACTTGTATGAAAGAATTATGAACGCTGGCTTTGCCACAAATACAATGTCAATTACATGATCATGCTAAGCAATATGACAATGATGGAGTGTCTCATAAATGGAATGGTGGAAAGTTGCATGGCAATATATCTTGGAATGGCTATGGAAATGCCATAATAGGTAGGTATGGTGGCTATTTTGAGGAAGGTATATGGTGGGTTTATGGTACCGGCGAAAGGTGCGCGGTACTAGAGAGGCTAGCAAGGGTGGAAGGGTGAGACTGCGTATAATCCATGGACTCAACATTAGTCATAAAGAACTCACATACTTATTGCAAAAATCTATTAGTTATCGAAACAAAGTACTACGCGCATGCTCCTAGGGGAATAGATTGGTAGGAAAAGACCAACGCTCGTCCCCGACCGCCACTCATAAGGAAGGCAATCAATAAATAAATCATGCTCCGACTTCATCACATAACGGTTCACCATACGTGCATGCTACGGGAATCACAAACTTCAACACAAGCGTTTCTCAAATTCACAACTACTCAACTAGCATGACTCTAATATTACCATCCTCATATCTCAAAACAATCATCAAGCATCAAACTTCTCTTAGTATTCAACACACTCATAAGAGAATTTTATTATTCTTGAAACCTAGCATATTCGGATTTTAAGCAAATTACCATGCTATTTAAGACTCTCAAAATAATCTAAGTGAAGAATGAGAGTTCATCTATTTCTTCAAAATAAAACTACCACCATGCTCTAAAAGATATAAGTGAAGCACTAGAGCAAATGACAAACTACTCCGAAAGATATAAGTGAAGATCAATGAGTAGTCGAATAATTATGCAACTATGTGAAGACTCTCTAACATTTAATAATTTCATATCTTGGTACTCTATTCAAACAGCAAGCAAAGAAAAATAAAATGACATTCTAAGAATGGCAAACATCATGTGAAGAAGCAAAAACTTAGGATCAACCAATACTAACCGATAGTTGTTGAAGAAGAAAGGTGGGATGCCAACCGGGGCATCCCCAAGCTTAGACGCTAGAGACTTCTTGAAATATTATCTTGGGGGTGCCTTGGGCATCCCCAAGCTTGAGATTTTGTGTCTCCTTAATTCCTCTCATATCACAGTCTCCCTAAATCTCAAAAGCTTCATCCACACAAAACTCAACAAGGACTCGTGAGATAAGTTAGTATAAACCATTGCCAAAACCTTACCATACTCTACTGTAGCAAATCACTAAAATTATCATTCAACATTGCATACTAAATGACTATGCATATTTAATAGTCCTATCCTCAAATAGAATCATTAAAGAAGCAAACATATGCAAACATAACAGCAATCTGCCTAAACAGGATAGTCTGTAAAGAATGCAGCAACATCCATACTTCCCTAGCTCCAAAAATTATGAAAGAAAATTCCCACTGTAGTAAATTTATCAGATCTTAATATGCAAAAGGTTTCAACATTTTATCACATTCTGAATTTTCTAGGGAATTATTGCAACAGCGGTAAACTTTCTGTTTTCAAACAGCAACATGTATACTTGTAACATAGGCATAGTAAAGGCTATCAATGCCACTTTTATTGAAATAAAAGATGCAAAAAATTATTCTAAATAACATCAAGCAAATCCTAACAAAATAAATTGATGCTCCAAGCAAAACACATATCATGTGGTGAATAAAAATATAGCTCCAAGTAAAATTACCGATGAACGAAGACGAAAGAGGGGATGCCTTCCGGGGCATCCTCAAGCTTAGGCTCTTGGCTATCCTTGAATTATACGTTGGGGTGCCTTGGGCATACCCAAGCTTAGGCTCTTGCCACTCCTTATTCCATAGTCCATCGAATCCTTACCCAAAACTTGAAAACTTCACAACACAAAACTTAAGGTAGAAAACTCGTAAGCTCCGTTAGTATAAGAAAATAAATAACCACTTCAAGGTACTGTAATGAAATCATTCTTTATTTATATTGGTGTTAAACCTACTGTATTCCAACTTCTCTATGGTTTATAAACTATTTTACTAGCCATAGATTCATCAAAATAAGTAAACAACACAAGAAAAACAGAATCTGTCAAAAACAGAACAGTCTGTAGTAATCTGAATCAAACGTGTACTTCTTGAACTCATACAATTCTCAAATAAATTTCTGGACTTGAGGAATTTATCTATTAATCATCTGCAAAAAGAATTAACTAAATATCACTCTCAAAATAAAAATGGCAGCAATTCTCGTGAAAGCTAAAGTTTCTGTTTTTTACAGCATGATCAACAAGACTCTCCCCAAGTCTTCCCAAAGGTTCTACTTGGCACAAACACTAATTAAAAGCATAAAACCACATCTAAACAGAGGCTAGATAAATTATTTATTACTAAACAGGAGCAAAAAGAAAAGAACAAAAATAAAATTGGGTGGCCTCCCAAAAAGCGCTATCGTTTAACGCCCCTAGCTAGGCATGATGATTTCAATGATGCTCACATAAAAGATAAGAATTGAAATATAAAGAGAGCATCATGAAGAATATGACTAGCACATTTAAGTCTAACATGCTTCCTATGCATAGGGATTTTGTGATCAAACAACTTATGGGAACAAGAATCAACTTGCATAGGAAGGTAAAACAAGCATAACTTCATAACTTTAAGCACATAGAGAGGAAACTTGATATTATTGCAATTCCTACAAGCATATATTCCTCCCTCATGATAATTTTCAGTAGCATCATGAATGAATTCAACAATATAACCAGCACCTAAAGCATTTTTTCATGATCTAAAAGCATTCAAATTTTATTACTCTCCACATAAGCAAAATTCTTCTCATGAATAATAGTGGGAGCAAACTCAACAAAATAACTATCATGTGATCGAAAATAAAGATCAAGATGACAAGTTTCATGGTTATCATTATTCTTTAAAGCATATGTGTCATCACAATAATCATCATAGATAGGAGGCATGCTTTCATCATAGTAAATTTGCTCATCAAAGCTTGGGGGACAAAAAATATCATCTTCATCAAACATAGCTTCCCCAAGCTTGTGGCTTTGCATATCACTAGCATCATGGATATTCAAGGAGTTCATACTAACAACATTGCAATAATGCTCATCATTCAAATATTTAGTGCCAAACATTTTATAGATTTCTTCTTCTAGCACTTGAGCACAATTATCCTTTCCATCATACTCACGAAAGATATTAGAAAGGTGAAGCGTATGAGACAAACTCAATTCCATTTTTTATAGTTTTCTTTTATAAACTAAACTAGTGATAAAACAAGAAACTTAAAAGACTCGATTTCAAGATCTAAAGATATACCTTCAAGCACTCACCTCCCCGGCAACGGTGCCAGAAAAGAGCTTAGTTGACGGGGTATGTTAGTGCCTCTTTCCTTGCCTCCCCGGCAACGGCGACAGAAAAGAGCTTGATGTCTACTACACAACCTTCTTCTTGTAGACGTTGTTGGGCCTCCAAGTGCAGAGGTTTGTAGGACAGTAGCAAATTTCCCTCAAGTGGATGACCTAAGGTTTATCAATCCGTAGGAGGCGTAGGATGAAGATGGTCTCTCTCAAGCAACCCTGCAACCAAATAACAAAGAGTCTCTTGTGTCCCCAACACACCCAGTACAATGGTAAATTGTATAGGTGCACTAGTTCAACGAAGAGATGGTGATACAAGTGCAATATGGATAGTAGATAATAGTTTTTGTAATCTGAAATAATAAAAACAGCAAGGTATCAAGTGATAAAAGTGAGCGTAAACGGTATTGCAATGATAGGAAACAAGGCCTAGGGTTCATACTTTCGCTAGTGTAAGTTCCCTCAACAATACTAACATAATTGGATCATAAAACTATCCCTCAACATGCAACAAAGAGTCACTCCAAAGTCACTAATAGCGGAGAACGAACGAAGAGATTATGGTAGGGTACGAAACCACCTCAAAGTTATTCTTTCCAATCAATCCGTTGGGCTATTCCTTTAAGTGTCACAAACAGCCCTAGAGTTCATACTAGAATAACACCTTAAGATACAAATCAACCAAAACCCTAATGTCACCTAGATACTCCAATGTCACCTCAAGTATCCGTGGGTATGATTATACAATATGCATCACACAATCTCAATTCATCTATTCAACCAACACATAGAACCTCAAAGAGTGCCCCAAAGTTCTACCGGAGAATCACGACGAAAACGTGTTCCAACCCCTATGCATAGGTTCATGAACCCGCAAGTTGGTCACCAAAACATACATCAAGTGGCACGCGGTATCCCATTGTCACCACAGATATCCACGGCAAGACATACATCAAGTGTTCTCAAGTCTTTAAAGACTCAATCCGATAAGACTACTTCAAAGGGGAAACTCGATTCATTACAAGAGAGAAGAGGGGGGAAGAAACATCATAGGATCCAAATATAATAGCAAAGCTCGCGATACATCAAGACCGTATCATCTCAAGAACACGAGAGAGAGAGAGAGAGATCAAACACATAGCTACTGGGACATACCCTCAGCCCCGAGGGAGAACTACTCCCTCCTCGTCATGGAGAGCACCAGGATGATGAAGATGGCCACCGGAGAAGGATTTCCCCCTCCGGCAGGGTGCCGGAACGGGTCTAGATTAGCTTTTGGTGGCTACGGAGGCTTTTGGCGGCGGAACCCCCGATCTATTGTGCGTTCTGGAAGTTTTAGGGCACGTGGATATATATGGGTGCAGGGAGGACGTAGGAGGAGCCATGGGGGTCCCACGAGATAGGGGGCGCGCCCTAGGGGGGGCGCCCCCACCCTCGTGAGCACCTTGTGTCTCCCCTGACGTGGGGTCCAAGTCCATCAGGTGTGTTTCCTTCCAAAAATAACTTCTCCAGTTGATTTCGTTCCGTTTCGACTCCGTCTGATATTCCTTTTCTTCGAAACACTGAAATAGGCATAAAACAACAAATTTGGGTTGGGCCTCTGGTTAATAGGTTAGTCCCAAAAGTAATATAAAAGTGGATAATAAAGCCCAATATTGCCCAAAACAGTAGATAATATAGCATGGAGCAATCAAAAATTATAGATACGTTGGAGACGTATCACTAAGCTAACGGAATGGGTCAAGTCAATCACATCATTCTCCTAATGATGTGATCCCATTAATCAAATGACAACTTATGTCTATTGTTAGGAAACATAACCATCTTTGATCAACGAGCTAGTCAAGTAGAGGCATACTAGTGACACTCTGTTTGTCTATGTATTCACACATGTATTATGTTTCCGGTTAATACAATTCTAGCATGAATAATAAACATTTATCATGATATGAAGAAATAAATAATAACTTTATTATTACCTCTAGGGCATATTTCCTTCAGTCTCCCACTTGCACTAGAGTCAATAATCTAGTTCACATCGCCATGTGATTTAACATCAATAGTTCACATCACCATGTGATTAACACCCATAGTTCACATCGTCATGTGACCAACACCCAAAGGGTTTACTAGAGTCAATAATCTAGTTCACATCGATATGTGATTAACACCCAAAGAGTACTAAGGTGTGATCATGTTTTGCTTGTGAGAGAAGTTTAGTCAACGGGTCTGCCACATTCAGATCCTTAAGTATTTTGCAAATTTCTATGTCAACAATGCTCTGCACAGAGCTACTCTAGCTAATTTCTCCCACTTTCAATATGTATCCAGATTGAGACTTTGAGTCATCTGGATCAGTGTCAAAACTTGCATCGACATAACCCTTTACGACAAACCTTTTGTCACCTCCATAATCGAGAAACATATCCTTATTCCACTAAGGATAATTTTGACCAATGTCCAGTGATCTACTCCTAGATCACTATTGTACTCCCTTGCCAAACTCAGGGCAGGGTATACAATAGGTCTGGTACACAACATGGCATATTTTATAGAACCTATGGCCAAGGCATAGGGAATGACTTCCATTCTCTTTCTATCTTCTACCGTGGTCGGGCTTTGAGTCTTACTCGATTTCACATCTTGTAACACACGCAAGAACTCTTTCTTTGACTGTTCCATTTTGAACTACTTCCAAATCTTATCAAGGTATGTACTCATTGAAAAACCTATCAAGCGTCTTGATCTATCTCTATAGATCTTGATGCTCAATATGTAAGCAGCTTCAATGAGGTCTTTCTTTGAAAAACTCCTTTCAAACACTCCTTTATGCTTTGTAGAATAATTCTACATTATCTCTGATCAACAATATATCATTCACATATACTTATCAGAAATGTTGTAGTGCTCCCACTCACTTTCTTGTAAATACAGGCTTCACCACAAGTCTGTATAAAACTATATGCTTTGATCAACTTATCAAAGCGTATATTCCAACTCCGAGATGCTTGCACCAGTCCATAGATGGATCGCTGGAGCTTGCATATTTTGTTAGCACCTTTAGGATTGACAAAACTTTCTTGTTGCATCATATAAAACTCTTCTTTAATAAATCCATTAAGGAATGTAATTTTGATATCCATTTGCCAGATTTCATCAAATGTGGCAATTGCTAACATGATTTGGACAGACTTAAGCATCTCTACGAGTGAGAAAATTTCATCGTAGTCTACACTTTGAACTTGTCGAAAGCCTTTTGCGACAATTCTAGCTTTGTAGATACTAACACTACTATCAGTGTCCATTTTCCTCTTGAAGATCCATTTAATCTCAATGGCTGCCGATATTTGGGCAAGTCAATCAAAGTCCATACTTTGTTCTTATACATGGATCTCATCTCAGATTTCATGGCATCAAGCCATTTCGCGGAATCTGGGCTCATCATCGCTTCCTCTTAGTTCGTAAGTTCGTCATGGTCAAGTAACATGACCTCCAGAATAGGATTATTGTGGCACCCCGGCTCAGAGCAACCGGTTTACCATGCATTGCCAGCCCTAAGACCATGTCTTCTGGCAACACACAACATCTTGGTACAGAAAACAACCGCTTTATTGATGCTAGCCGAACAGAGATTATATTACAACAGATGTCGAGGCCAAGCGGCACACCCGATGCGGTTGAACAATATGTACATTATTTAGTGAACATAAAGGGGCCTTGATCAGGACAACTACATGGCAGCGGAATGACATCGTAGCGGAAGCTCCATATCACAGGGACACCAATGTGGACACGATCTAGACTCGAGCAGCGCTCCTCTCCAACGAGACTTTCCTGAAATCTGGCATGACACGCCAGGTCGGTACATTGAATGTACTTGCAAGCTCACAACAGACATAATCATAATGGCAAACAATATCATGATACTTAACCAAGTATTAATAATGCAACACTACATGTCAAACATGTTGTGGTCATGCTCGAACGTCCCTCGAAACAACTTACCAACCGTGATCATTCCCGAATCACAGATAAACCACCAATGTGGTCTTAACAAGAGTAACTCGTGATCCTTACGGCGATCACAACCACGACCAATATCTGGTCCGGAATATCCCGATGGCCTTTCTGCCATCCTCAGCTATGCAAAGTTCATAGCTTAGTGTGCAAATTTTATAAACATTGACTCATGGTGGGACCTACTATGAGGTGTCTGTGACCGTGGACTCAGCTATCGATAGATTATACACTCTACAGAGGTAGCACACTATACCCACACAACGGAACCCATGGCCTCGCACTCCCATTCGGCTGGACCAACGGCATTCTGACAAAACCCTTCCATTGCCATGACACTCTCCCGACCACTCTGACCCAATCCCCAACGGGCTAGTCCTGGGTGGCCCCGTGTCTACCAAAGACACACCGACCACCGTCGTGGCCAAAACAATCCCACTCAGGGACCCGGTACCATAATCTCAACAATGGGCACACAAGGTTATGCCTGGTTACCGGGCCAGGGTGAGCACGACACAACCTTCCCTATTTGGAGGCACCGACCAGAGGCAATGTCAATGGACCGAATCAAGGCCTTCCCAAAAAGGCAAATGTGGCTGCACTAGGAAAAACTCGATTCAGCGGCACCATGACCCAGTCAACATTATATTCAAGTTGAGTTATAATCAGGTTCAACTTAAGATGAAAATGACCGGTGTCATAGCATGCCATGAAATGCAAAACTATACATGCATCACTTTATATTGGAAAAGACCGATTGTCATCCATATACACACTAAGCATAAAGATCAACAACTCATATTACTTTATTGATCAATATAACTCACATATTAACCATAATATTTTGTAGCAAGTTTTAAAATTTTCTCATGCAAGAACGTAACTCCGATTAATTTCTCACGTGAATAATAAAGATTTTCCCACAAGCAATTCCTAATTTCTTTCCCATCCAAGTTAGGTTCACACCTTCTGCAAGTCAAGTAAAATGACTAAACAAGTACTTAACAGAATATTTTCTTAGCAAATTTTTATCATTTTATTTAAGGCAAGAGAATAACTTTAAATAATTACTAACATGCAAAACAAAATCATTACTATCATCACCCCAAATAAATCTTATCTTGGCTCTCCCAACTTAAACTAATTTCAACATTCTATAAATCAAGCATAATAACTCAAAAACATTTAACAGAATAAAAATAACACCATAGTTATTTAAATGCATGGATTAATCATTTAATTCAAGTAAGAAAATCACAAATATTGAAATGACACCATGAAAATGTTGGTGTGGCTTGCCTTAGTGCAGATGAGGTTCACAAGCCTTCTGGTGATCCTCAAGACAAGCCTCACCCTCTGAAAATAAATTTAAACACAAAAAGCAAATATCAAGATCACTTCTGAAAATAACCAGAAATTCTAAACAGCTCAGAAAAATCTCATCTCTGGTGAGCTGCTAGATTTCTTTTCAAAGAACACAAAGCAAAAGGAATCAATTCATTTGGACTTATGGTTGAAGAGTTATAACTGTTTGAAGCTCTCTGGAATTTAAATGATTTTGAATATAAATAAACAGCTGGGGGGGTGACATCGAAGGCGTAAAACCTTAGGGCGCCACCACTCGTACCGCTTCATGTGTGTACAGAGTGACTGACTAGCGGGCCCCGCTAGTCAGGTGGGGGAAGGGGGAGAAGGAAACAGAGGAGGCCGCGGCTTCGCCGGAGCTCTCGCCGGCGACGAGGGCTTCTTGGCCAAAACGAGAGGGAGGGATTTAGAGAGGGTACGGTGGCGCACCTGCCCGTACCCGTAGCGTGGCTAGGGGTGGTCGGACGGCGTCGGAATCAAGCTCGCAAGCGGACGCAGAACACAGTGGTTGCCGGAGTTGAGGAAGACGGCGAACGGAGGCCACTCCAGGGGCTCCAAGCGGGCGAGACGGCCTCACCGGAGAGAGGTGGAGGGGTCGCCCAGGCCTGGGAGGGGCTAGAGCTATCGAGGCGACCAAAGGGGATCGCCGGCAAGCTCTAGCTCGAGGACGGCAGCCCGAGGCCTGCCCGGCCGGGCTCCGGCTTCCTACGCTATTATGGATTGTGTGGGAGTGTTGGATGGTGCTCGAGGAGGCTGGGGGGCTCCATTTATAGGCGAGCGACGAGGGGGGTTTCGGGATCCGCCGATGGACATCTATGCACGGCGCCCGGTGACAAGCGGCGTCAGTGAAAGGGGGAGAAGGCGACGCAGGTCATGCGGCAACAGTGGGCGGATGGAGACGAGCACATGATCGAGGGGAAGGCAACGAGCATAGTGCGTTCCGCACTGTTGGGCTGGCCGGACCTTGCCCGTGCTCGCTGCGGCGAGCTCCGGCGTCGGCGAGCGCCAGAGGGAGGTTAATGGCGATGAGACGAAGATGGTGGCGCGGTTTGGCACGCTCCAGCAGGCGAGGGAAGCAAGCACGCGCGAACAGAGCGCTCGGTGGCACTCAGAGCGTGTCGACACACATGCCAACACCCCTGGACGAACATGGTCACTGCGTGAACTATGACATCAGGCCGATCTAAGCATAAACTTCATGTCTGGCATGTTGTTCGTGGTAGTTTTGAGTGTTACCATGATTTGGTTTGGATCCAGGTGCAGTAGAGAGGTTTTTACAAGCCAGGTAAGTTTTTGATCAGTAAGTTTGAACAGTTACAGTGGTCAAACGGCTGGGAGTTAGAGGCTGTGCTTTGGAGGCTAGTCATGAGTTACTAAGTAAAGATGCAAAAGAAAGTTCAGGTCAAAAGGAGCAAGTAAAATGGCAGTTGCTGTAGAAACCACCATTTCTGTCCAGAACAAGAAATATTTTCTGTAGCAAAAATATTCCAAAAAGTGATGAAATATTTTTGCTCAGGGAGGTGCCCTAGGGTTCACAGAATATTTCTGACTTATCTCAGATTTTTCCAAGCCATAAAAATTAGGGTTGCTTTGAAGCAAACTGATCTGGCTAGGGTTTTTCCAGAGAAAATGAATATTTTTCATTTAATAAAAATATTCCAAAGATTATTTTGGGGGTGGATCAGAAGAGAAATGATGATTTAGGAGGGAAGTGGAGCACTTGGGTGAAAGCCAAGGATGCCCAAGTGTTTAAGTCCATATGAAAAGATTCAAGAACTCCAAGTTTCAGAAAATTTTCAAATGGAGATCAATCAAATAAGAGAGGGCAAAAACCAGGCTGTCACAAACGTCCCCCACTTAGAATGAATCTCGTCCTCGAGATTCGGTTGCTTGGGAAAACCACTCTAGATACTGATCCCTAAGGAATTCTTCCTGCTCCCATGTCGCTTCTGATTCTGTGTGATGCTCCCACTGAACCTTGTAAAATTTTCTGACTTTACTGCGAGTGACCCTTTCCATCTGATCCAAAATTTTAAACGGCATCTCTTCATAAGTTAAATCTTTTGTCAACTCTATCTCAGCCATAGCAGTCCTTTTCTCAGGCAGGGATATGCATCGTCTCAATTGTGAAACATGGAACACGTTGTGCACGTCTGCCAATTCAGGGGGTAGTTCCAGTTGATATGCAACAGTACCCACTCGAGACATAATCGGGAATGGACCAATAAATCTGGGTACCAGCTTTCCACGAGTCTGAAATCTCTTGACTCCTTTCATAGGAGTGACTCGGAGGTATACGTGTTCTCCGGGTTCAAAACTGACCTGTTGATGCTTTGCATCGTAATAACTCTTCTGTCGAGATTTGGCCAATTGCAATCTGTTTCTGATTTCCCTAACTTGTTTCTCAGCTTCCATTCGAGATCCGTTCCGAAGATACAGCTATCTCCAGTTTGAGACCAATTTAAAGGAGTGCGGCACTTACGGCCATACAGAGCTTCATATGGTGACATCTTTAGGGGTCTGGAAACTGTTGTTATAAGAAAACTCGGCATATGGCAAGCAATCTTCCCATTTAGCCCCTTTGGCTAGCACACAGGCTCGCAACATATCTTCGAGTATTTGATTTACCCGCTCTGTCTGTCCATCTGTCTGAGGGTGATAAGCAGTATTATATTTCAGAGCTATCCCCAAGGCTTGATGGAGACGGGACCAAAAAGTGGAGGTAAACAAGGAACCTCGGTCGGAAGTAATAGTTCGGGGTTCTCCATGCAGACTGACTATTTTGGATACATACAGTTGTGCAAGTTCATTTGCCCTGTATCTGGTGCTGATGGGAATGAAGTGAGCGACCTTGGTTAGGGTATCCACTATAACCCAGATTGCATCCTTGCCTCGCTGAGTCTTAGGCAATCCAGTAATGAAATCCATACAAACGTCATCCCATTTCCACTGTGAAACTGGCAGCGGTTGGAGGAGTCCAGCTGGCTTCTGATGCTCTGCCTTCATGATACGTCTCCGTCGTATCTATAATTTTTGATTGTTCCATGCCAATATTCTACAACTTTAATATACTTTTGGAAACTTTTTATACTATTTTTGGGACTAACATATTGATCTAGTGCCAGTTCTTGTTTGTTGCATGTTTTTTGTTTCGCAGAATATCCATATCAAACGGAGTCCAAATGGAATAAAAACAGGTGGAGATTTTTTTTGAATATATATGATTTTTGGGAAGAAAAATCCACGCGAGACGATGGTCGAGGGGCCCATGAGGCAGGGGCGCAACCCAGGGGGGCAGGCGCGCCCCTGACCCTCGTGGCCACCCCGTAAGGTGGTTGGTGCCCTTCTTTCGCTGTAGGAAAGCTAATATCCGGATAGAGATCGTGTTAAAATTTCAGCCCAATCGGAGTTACAGATCTCCGGGAATATAAGAAACGGTGAAAGGGTAGAATCTGAGAACGCAAAAACAGAGAGAGACAGAGAGACAAATCCAATCTCGGAGGGGCTCTCGCCCCTCCCATGCCATGGAGGCCAAGGACCAGGGGGGAAACCCTTCTCCCATCTAGGGAGGAGGTCAAGGAAGAAGAAGACGAAGGGGCCCCCTCTCCCCTTCTCTTCCGGTGGCGCCGGAACACTGCCGTGGCCATCATCATCACCGCAATCTTCACCAACAACTTCACCGCCATCATCACCAACTCTTCCCCCCTCTATGCAGCGGTGTAACTTCTCTCTTACCCGCTGTAATCTCTACTTAATCATGGTGCTCAACGCTATATATTACTTCCCAATGATGTATGGCTATCCTATGATGTTTGAGTAGATCTGTTTTGTCCTATGGGCTATTTGATGATCAAGATTGGTTTGAGTTGCCTGTTTTATTATTGGTGCTTTCTTATGGTGCTCTCCATGTCGCACAAGCGTGAGGGATCCCTGTTGTAGGGTGTTGCAATACGTTCATGATTCTCTTATATTGGGTTGCGTGAGTGACTGAAACACAAACCCGAGTAAGGGGGTTGTTGCGTACGGGATAAAGAGGACTTGATGCTTTAATGCTATGGTTGGGTTTTACCTTAATGATCTTTAGTAGTTGTGGATGCTTGCTAGAGTTCCAATCATAAGTGCATATGATCCAAGTAGAGAAAGTATGTTAGCTTATGCCTCTCCCTCATATAAAATTGCAATAATGATTACCGGTCTAGTTATTGATTGCCTAGGGACAAATAACTTTCTCGTAACAAAAAGCTCTTTACTAAAACTAACTTAGTTGTGTCTTTACCTAAACAGCCCCTACTTTTTATTTACATGCTCTTTATTATCTTGCAAACCTATCCCACAACACCTACAAAGTACTTCTAGTTTCATACTTGTTCTAGGTAAAGCGAACGTCAAGCGTGCGTAGAGTTGTATCGGTGGTCGATAGAACTTGAGGGAATATTTGTTCTGCCTTTAGCTCCTCATTGGGTTCGACACTCTTACTTATCGAAAACTGTTGCGATCCCCTATACTTGTGGGTTATCAAGACCTTTTTCTGGCGCCGTTGCCGGGGAGCAATAGCGTGGGGTGAATATTCTCGTGTGTGCTTGTTTGCTTTATCACTAAGTAATTTTTATTTGCTGTTCTTAGTTGTTCTCTATCTTTAGTTATGGATATGGAACACGAAATACCAAAAAAAATAGGTGTACCTGCTACTCATGGAGATGGGGAACCTCCTAAAACCCTCGATGCTCAATATGTGAAAAATATTATGTACCACTTTGATAATCCTGAGAAAACCTCATTCAATCTGGTAATGGGAGTAATGTTGGATCAACGTGAATACTTTAGGGATTATCGCTTGACACAAAAAGGGAAACTATTATGGGATCAAATTTATATATTGTATTGGTATGCTAGGCAACTATGCTTGAGATATGATTATACTTGTTGCTCTAGGATGAAGGCTCCACACCTTCCCTTTTCATGTGAATTTAATGATAATGAAACCTTAGCTTGGTATGCTAATGGTATATATGATTACTACGATGTGGAACAAATAGAAGAATTTTTTGCTTTTAAGGGTGCTTATGAAATTGAATCTTTGTTTGAAAAGCATGAAGCTTATGATGATGATGTTTATAGGCCTGAAAATTTAGCTATCTTAAAATATTGCTATGATAATTATGAATATAATTCCTATATTAACGCACTTATTGATAAAGTCTCCGCTGTCCAAGAAGAGACTAATATTTTGCAGGAATCTATGGAAGAAGAATTTGATGAAACTGTGAGCTCATTGGATGAAAAAGATGAGGAAGAGAGTGAAGAACAAAAGGAGGAAGAGAGGATTGGTCACCCGTGCCCACCTTCTAATGAGAGTAACTCTTCAACTCATACATTGTTTAATTCCCCTTCGTGCTTACCGAAGGATGAATGCTATGATAATTGCTATGATCCCGTTGATTCTTTTGAAATATCCCTTTTTGATGATGTTTGCTATGCTTGTGGCCAAGATGCCAATATGAATTACGCTTATGGAGATGAACTTGCTATAGTTCCTTATGTTAAACATGAAATTGTTGCTATTGCACCCACACATGATAGTCCTATTATCTTTTTGAATTCTCCAAACTACACTCTATCGGAGAAGTTTGCACTTATTAAGGATTACATTGATGGGTTGCATTTTACTACTACACATGATGATTTTGATGGATATAATATGCATGTGCTTGCTGCTCCTACTTGCAATTATTATGAAAGAGGAACTATATCTCCACCTCTCTATGTTTCCAATACAACAAAATTGCAAGAAATTGTTTATACTATGCATTGGCCTTTACTTTGTGTGCATGACTTGTTATTTTATGACATGCCGATGCATAGGAAGAGAGTTAGACTTCATTGTTGCATGATATATGTTACTTTCTGATCACTACTAAATGCCAAATCATTGCTAATTAAAATTGTCTTTGATATACCTTGGGATTCGGGTGGATTCACTACTTGAGCACTATATGCCTAGCTTAATGGCTTTAAAGAAAAGCGATGCCAGGGAGACAAATTGGAAGATTTAGAGAGTCATTTATTTCTTTTGAGTAATTTCATATAGTTTAAAAACAACAAAAATAAAGAGGGGAACCCAAAACTTTTTCAAAAAGGAAAGTGAAAGTGAGAAAGACAAGCATTGTTGAAGTGGGAGAGCTCCTTGAACTTTGTTCATGCTCACGGCAACTTTGTGAATCTTGATTACAGAAAATTTTCAACAAAAATAATTATCCCCTTGTAAAATTCCATTGTATTATAAAAATAATGTGCCAAGGTTTGCCTTTAGGATGTTTACATTTGCTTGATGGTTTGTACGGTGCAGGAGAGAAACTTTGGCTGTAGTGCGTGATTTTACATTTTTAGCTGGAACGTCAAATGGTTCTGATTATTTTTGCACTTTCTTTCTATACAAATTGTTTATTTTTCCTAATTTTGGCAGAATTGTTCAAGTACATAAGTATGGTGAATGTTCAGATTATTACAGACTGTTCTGTTTTAGACAGATTCTGTTTTTGATGCATAGTTTGCTTGTTTTGATGAAACTATCGAATTATATCAGTGGATTAAGCCATGAAAAAGTTATACTACAGTAGACACAATGAAAAAACAAAATATGAATTGGTTTGCAACAGTACTTAGAGTAGTTATTTGCTTTATTATACTAACGGATCTTACCGAGTTTTCTGCTGAAGTTTTGTGTGGACGAAGTATTTGATGATCAAGAAGGTCTCGATGTGAGAAGAAGGAAGAGAGGCAAGAGCTCAAGATTGGGGATGCCCGAGGCACCCCAAGTAAATATTCAAGGATACTCAAGCGTCTAAGCTTGGGGATGCCCTGGAAGGCATCCCCTCTTTCTTCAACAAGTATCGGTATGTTTTCGGATTCATTTCGTTCATGCGATATGTGCAATCTTGGAGCGTCTTTTGCATTTAGTTTTCATCTTTCTTTTATGCACCATGCTGGTATGAGATAGTCCTGGGTTGATTTATAGAATGCTCTATGCACTTCACTTATATCTTTTGAGTATGGCTTTATAGAATGCTTCATGTGCTTCACTTATATCATTTGAAGTTTGGATTGCCTGTTTCTCTTCACATAGAAACCGCCATTTGTAGAATGCTCTTTTGCTTCACTTTATATTGTTAGAGCGTGGGCATATCTTTTGTAGAAATAATTAAACTCTCTTTCTTCACTTATATCTATTTAGAGAGATGACAGGAATTGGTCATTCACATGGTTAGTCATAAAATCCTACATAAAACTTGTAGATCACTGAATATGATGTGTTTGATTCCTTGCAATAGTTTTGAGATATAAAGATGGTGATATTAGAGTCATGCTAGTGGGTAGTTGTGGATTGTAGAAATACTTGTGTTGAGGTTTGTGATTCCCGTAGCATGCACGTATGGTGAACCGTTATGTAACGAAGTTGGAGCATGATTTATTTATTGATTGTCTTCCTTATGAGTGGCGATCGGGGACGAGCGATGGTCTTTTCCGACCAATCTATCCCCCTAGGAGCATGCGCGTAGTACTTTGTTTCGATGACTAATAGATTTTTGCAATAAGTATGTGAGTTCTTTATGACTAATGTTGAGTCCATGGATTATACGCACTCTCACCCTTCCATCATTGCTAGCCTCTTCGGTACCGTGCATTGCCCTTTCTCACCTCGAGAGTTGGTGCAAACTTCACCGGTGCATCCAAACCCCATGATATGATACGCTCTGTCACACATAAACCCCGTTATATCTTCCTCAA
This sequence comes from Triticum aestivum, assembly GCF_018294505.1. Classification (NCBI taxonomy): domain Eukaryota; kingdom Viridiplantae; phylum Streptophyta; class Magnoliopsida; order Poales; family Poaceae; genus Triticum; species Triticum aestivum. The sequence continues at coordinate 609,956,520 of NC_057806.1, read as the reverse complement.
AACAGCCACCATACCTACGTATCATGGCATTTCCATAGCCATTCCGAGATATATTGCCATGCAACTTCCATCATCATCATATACATGACTTGAGCATTTATTGTCATATTGCTTTGCATGATCGTAAGATAGCTAGCATGATGATTTCATGGCTTGTCTGTTTTTTGATGTCATTGCTACGCTAGACCACTGCACATCCCGGTACACCGCCGGAGGCATTCATATAGAGTCATATATTTGTTCTAGTATCGAGTTGTAATATTGAGTTGTAAGTAAATAAAAGTGTGATGATCATCATTATTAGAGCATTGCCCGAGTGAGGAAAGGATGATGGAGACTATGATTCCCCCACAAGTCGGGATGAGACTCCGGACGAAAAAATAAAAAATAATAATAAAAAAGAGAAAGGCCAAAAAAAGAGAAGGCCCAAAAAAAGAGAAAATAAAAATAATAATAAGAAATGAGAGAAAAAGAGAGAAGGGGCAATGTTACTATCCTTTTACCACACTTGTGCTTCAGAGTAGCACCATGTTCTTCATATAAAGAGTCTCTTGAGTTATCACTTTCATATACTAGTGGGAATTTTCATTATAGAACTTGGCTTGTATATTTCGATGATGGGCTTCCTCAAATGCCCGAGGTCTTCATGAGCAAGCAAGTTGGATGCACACCCACTTAGTTTCCAGTTTGAGCTTTCATACACTTATAGCTCTAGTGCATCCGTTGCATGGCAATCCCTACTCACTCACATTGATATCTATTGATGGGCATCTCCATAGCCCGTTGATACGCCTAGTTGATGTGAGACTATCTTCTCCTTTTTGTCTTCTCCACCATCCTATTCTATTCCACCTATAGTGCTATGTCCATGGCTCACGCTCATGTATTGCATGAAAGTTGAAAAGGTTTGAGAACGTCAAATGTATGAAACAATTGCTTGGCTTGTCATCGAGGTTGTGCATGATGTGAATATTTTATGTGGTGAAGATGGAGCGTAGCCAGACTATATGATTTTGTAGGGATAACTTTCTTTGGCCATGTTATTTTGAAAAGACATGATTGCTTTATTAGTGGGCTTGAAGTATTATTGTTTTTATGTCAAATGATAGACTATTGCTTTGAATCACTCGTATCTTAATATTCATGCCATGATTAGATATGTGATCAAGATTATGCTAGGTAGCATTCCACTTCAAAAATTATCTTTTTTATCATTTACCTACTCGAGGACGAGCAGGAATTAAGCTTGGGGATGCTGATACGTCTCCATCGTATCTATAATTTTCGATTGTTCCATGCCAATATTCTACAACTTTCATATACTTTTGGCAACTTTTTATACTATTTTTGGGACTACCATATTGATCTAGTGCCCGGTGCCAGTTCCTGTTTGTTGCATTTTTTTGTTTCGCAGAATATCCATATCAAACGGAGTCCAAATGGAATAAAAACTGACGGAGATTTTTTTGGAATATATATGATTTTTGGGAAGAAAAATCCACGCGAGACGATGCTCGAGGGGCCCACGAGGCAGGGGGCGCCCCCCAGGGGGGCAGGCGCGCCCCTGACCCTCGTGGCCACCCCATAAGGCAGTTTGTGCCCTTCTTTCGCTGCAAGAAAGCTAATATCCGGATAGAGATCGTTTTAAAATTTCAGCCCAATCGGAGTTACGGATCTCCGGTAATATAAGAAATGGTGAAAGGGTAGAATCTGAGAATGCAGAAACAGAGAGAGACAGAGAGACAGATCCAATCTCGGAGGTGCTCTCGCCCCTCCCATGCCATGGAGGCCAAGTACCAGAGGGGAAACCCTTCTCCCATCTAGGGAGGAGGTCAAGGAAGAAGAAGACGAAGGGGCCCTGAGGGAGTCCTGGATTAGGGGGTGTCCGGATAGCCGGACTATACCTTTGGCCGGACTCCTGGACTATGAAGATACAAGATTGAAGACTTCGTCCCGTGTCCAGAAGGGACTTTCCTTGGCGTGGAAGGCAAGCTTGGCAATACGGATATGTAGATCTCCTACCATTGTAACCGACTCTGTGTAACCCTAGCCCTCTCCGGTGTCTATATAAACCGGAGGGTTTTAGTCCATAGGACGAACAACAATCATACCATAGGATAGATTCTAGGGTTTAGCCTCTTTGATCTCGTGGTAGATCTACTCTTGTACTACCCATATCATCAGTATTAATCAAGCATGACGTAGGGTTTTACCTCCATCAAGAGGGCCCGAACCTAGGTAAAACATTGTGTCCCCTGCCTCCTGTTACCATCCGCCTAGACGCACAGTTCGGGACCCCCTACCCGAGATCCGCCGGTTTTAACACCGACATTGGTGCTTTCATTGAGAGTTCCTCTGTGTCGTCACTTTTAGGCCCGATGGCTCCTCTGATCATCAACGACGATGCGATCCAGGGTGAGACTTTTCTCCCCGGACAGATCTTCGTATTTGGCGGCTTTGCACCATGGGCCAATTCACTTGGCCATCTGGAGCAGATCGAAAGCTACGCCCCTGGCCATCAGGTCAGATTTGGAAGTTTGAACTACACGGCCGACATCCACGAAGACTCGATCTTCGACGGATTCGAGCCGCAGCCGAGCCTGCCGCACTGTCACGATGGGCACGATCTAGCTCTGCCACCAAACAGTGCCCTAGAGGCCGCACCCGCATCAGCTCCGACACTTAATTCGGAGCCAACTGCGCCAATCGAGGATAGGTGGTTGGACAGCGCCTCGGGGGCTGCAATCTCTACGGCGATCGAGCCGAACACCAGCCCTATTCTCTGCGAAGCCCATGAATCCAAGGAGCCGGACTCCTCTCCAGACTCCAAGCCCTCCGCGCCCCTACCGATCGAACCCGATTGGGCGCCGATCATGGAGTTCACCGCCTCGGACATCTTTCAGCACTCGCCCTTCGGCGATATTCTGAATTCACTAAAGTCTCTCTCTTTATCAGGAGAGCCCTGGCCGGACTATGGTCAGCAAGGTTGGGATGCGGATGATGAAGAAATTCAAAGCCCACCCACCACCCACTTCGTAGCCACTGTCGATGATTTAACCGACATGCTTGACTTCGACTCTGAAGACATCGACGGTATGGACGCCAATGCAGGAGACGATCAGGAACCAACGCCTATAGGGCACTGGAAAGCCACCTCGTCATATGGCATATACATGGTGGACACCCCAAAAGAAGGAGATGGCGATGGAACAGCGGAGGATGACCCCTCCAAGAAATAGCCTAAGCGCCGGCGTCAGCGGCGCCGCTCAAAATCCCGCCAAAGCAAATACGGTGATTCCAGCACGGGAGATAATAATACTCCGGAGAGTGCCGAAGACAACCACCTCCAGCAAGATTCAGCACAGGAGGATGGAGAAGCCAGCCCTCATGAGAGAGCTGCAGACAGAGAGGTCGAGGACGATAATTATATGCCTCCCTCCGAAGACGAGGCAAGCCTCGACGACGACGAATTTGTCGTGCCAGAGGATCCCGTCGAACAAGAGCGTTTCAAACGCAGGCTTATGACCACGGCGAGCAGCCTCAAGAAAAAATAGCAACAACTTAGAGCTGATCAAGATTTGCTAGCCGACAGATGGACTGAAATCCTTGTGGCCGAAGAGTATGAACTCGAACGCCCCTCCAAGAGCTACCCAAAGCGCATGTTGCTACCCCAATTAGAGGAGGAAGCACCTAAACCTACATCGCCAACGCATGATGTGGCCGTGACAGAGAGACCTCTTGGCCCTTCGCTCAAGCCGCACCCCCGCATCGCTCAAAAAGTACCAAGGCACGGGAAAATGCGCCAGACCTACGAGATATATTGGAGGACAAGGCAAGGCAAACAAGATCGATATACGGATCACGTGGGCGCCCCACGACATGAGACGGTAATCGTCACTCCGGATACAGTAAATCCGGCCGGGCCGAACACAGTAGACAAAGCTCGTTTGAGCTGCGTCGCGATATAGCCTAATATAAAGGCGTTGCACACCCACTATGCTTCACAGATGAAGTAATGGATCATCAAATCCCCGAGGGTTTCAAACCCATGAACATCGAGTCATACGATGGCACAACAGATCCTGCGGTATGGATCGAGGACTATCTCCTTCATATCCACATGGCCCGCGGTGATGACCTACACGCCATCAAATACCTCCCACTAAAGCTTAAAGGACCAGCTCGACATTGTCTTAACAGCTTGCCAGCAGAATCAATTGGTTGTTGGGAGGACCTGGAAGCCGCATTCCTCGACAATTTCCAAGGCACTTATGTGCGACCACCAGACGCCGATGACCTTAGCCACATAATTCAGCAGCCAGAGGAATCGGCCAGACAATTCTAGACACGACTCCTAACTAAGGAAAATCAAATCGTCGACTGTCCGGACGCAGAGGCCCTAGCAGGCTTCAAGCATAACATCCGCGATGAGTGGCTTGCACGGCACCTAGGACAGGAAAAGCCGAAACCTATGGCAGCCCTCATGACACTTATGACCCGCTTTTGCGCGGGAGAAAACAGCTGGCTAGCTCGCAGCAATAACATGACCAAGAGCCCTGGTAATTCGGATACCAAGGACAGCAGTGGTAGGTCACGTCGCAACAAGCAAAAGCGCCGCACTCACGGCGACAATGCTGAGGATACGACAATTAATGCCGGATTTAGAGGCTCTAAACCCGGTCAGCGGAAAAAGTCATTCAAAAGAAATACTCCGGGCCCGTCCAGTTTGGACCGAATACTCGACCGCTCATGCCAGATACATGGCACCCCCAAAAAACCAGCCAATCACACCAACAGGGATTGTTGGGTGTTCAAGCAGGCAAGCAAGTTAAATGCCGAAAGAAGAGACAAGGGGCTGCATAGCGATGACGAGGAGGAGCCCCGGCCGCCGAACAACAGTGGACAGAAAGGTTTTCCCCCACAAGTGGGGACGGTGAACATGATATACACAACCCACGTCCCCAAGAGGGAGCGGAAGCGTGCGCTAAGGGACGTATACGCAATGGAGCCAGTCGCCCCAAAGTTCAACCCATGGTCTTCCTGCCCGATCACTTTCGATCGAAGGGACCACCCCACTAGCACCCGTCGGCGGATTCGCCGCATTGGTTCTAGACCCAATTATTGATGGATTTCACCTCACTAGAGTCCTTATGGACGGCGGCAGCAGCCTGAACCTGCTTTACCAGGATACAGTGCGGAAAATGGGCATCGATCCCTCGAGGATTAAACCCACTAAAACGACCTTTAAAGGCGTCATACCAGGTGTAGAGGCCAACTGTATAGGCTCAGTTACACTTGAAGTTGTCTTCGGATCTCCGGATAATTTCCGAAGCGAGTAGTTAATCTTCGACATAGTCCCGTTCCGCAGTGGCTATCACGCACTGCTCGGGCAAACCGCATTTGCCAAGTTCAATGCGGTGCCGCACTACGCATACCTCAAGCTCAAGATGCCAGGCCCTCGAGGCGTCATCACGGTCAATGGAAACACCGAACGCTCTCTCCGAACGGAGGAGCATACGGCGGCTATCGCAGCGGAAGTAGAAAGTAGCCTCTCAAGGCAATTCTCCAGTCCGGCCATTAAACGTCTGGACACCGTCAAGCGTGCCCAGAGTAACCTACAACAAGACCGCCTGGCACATTACGAGCAAGCGTAGCAATGCGGCCCCAACCCTAGCCCTCGCTAACTTGCAAAACCAGTGTTGCGTGTACATAACTACGCTTTGGAAATACCATGGGCAAAAGGGGAGGGGCACAATCACGGCAAGCCCGAAACACGGCTTAAACCGCACTAGGGGCTGCCGACTTTTCATTTTCTCTTACTTTCAAGACTCCACTCTTCGGAAGGCCTGTCCGGTAGTATAATTGCCGCACAAACGATACAACAACCAGGGGAGCAGAAAGCTACGCCGCACTAGGAACTCTAAGGTGGTCTCTATAACGAGCAATATACCTGTTTCACATAACATTCCGCATCTCGCCCCTGGAAAGAACATATTTGATAGTCCCATCTTTTGCTTATCGCACTATTTGTATCGTCCTGCTTTGATTGCAGCCTTTTTAAATAAACAATGCATAGCGTCCGTCTATTATTGCATTACTCTTTTTTACGAATATATGTTCATTAATGATATGTTGCACCCGTACACTTTGGTACGGCCAATACGCCAGGGGCTTAAGTACCCCACAATACGGTGTGAGAAGTCCAAACACTTTCACAAGTGCGGCACCCCGAACTTATAGCATTATATGCATCGGCTCCGAATCATGTCTTGGGTCAATAGTTCAGTTTGCCCGGCTCCTATGTTTTGGTACCTTACGTTCCGTTATATCGGCTAAGGTAGCACTAGGAGAACTACTGCGATTGTGCCCTAGTTGAGCTGGGCTAAGCACCTCAATAGAGAAAGCTAAAACTGACCGTCATGATGAGTCGAGAGCTGGTCGCTGTTCGAGAGGTTTTCGAGTCCCTAAAGACTTATGCTTCTTAGAGCAAGGAGTCGGCTTTGTTCGGCCTAGGCGTGGATAGCGCCCCGAACTCGGTCTTCCGAGCACTAGGGGCTTCGCCGAAATTTAAAATTGTAGAATTCTATGGCTAAGTGACAGTGTTCAAGCATTATAGTCCGATTGCCTTGGTCGCTGTGTTGAGCGCCTCCCTCGAAGGACCCAAGAATGGGAAAAAGAGCGCTCATGTTTATCCCGAACACCCCAGCACTCGTGCCATGGGGGTAGAAGCCGACGACTTGCCATCTCTCAAATTTGATAAACGGCCGCACAGAAGGTAATATTTTAAATTCAAAAAGCATTGCTTAGTGCACATGAACAAGTTTTCAGCGCACAGGACAAAACGAGCGAGTTTACTGAAAAATTACATCCATGGAACATTCATCCGCCACAAGACGGGCACCCTTCAGAACGCCCTCATAATACATCTCGGGCTTGCGATGCTCCTTGCCCGGCGGTGGCCCGTCCTTCACAAGCTTCTCAGCATCCAGCTTGCCCCAGTGCACCTTCGCACGAGCAAGCGCCCTATGGGCACCCTCGATGCATACGGAGTGCTTCATGACTTCGAGCCTTGGATAGGCCTCCACCAGCCGCCTCACCAGCCTGAAGTAGCTCCCAGGCATGGCCTCTCCAGGCCATAGTCAGACTATGAGGCCCTTCATGGCCTGTTCGGCCACCTTATGGAGCTCGACCAACTGTTTCAGCTGGTCGGTTAAGGGGATCGGGTGTTCGGCCTCAGCATACTGAGACCAGAACACCTTCTCCGTCAAGCTTCCCTCCTCGGCTCGGTAGAAGGCGGTGGCATCCGACACGCTACGGGGCAAGTCTGCGAATGCTCCTCGAGAGCTCCGGATTCGGGTAAGTAACAAGTAATTCACTTTTACATGCTTGCTTTGCATAAATAATGCCTTACCCGCCGCTATCTTTTTTATTGCCTCAACCTCCTGGAGGGCCTTCTGGGCTTCGGCCTTGGCATACTTGGCATCTTCAATGGCCGCCGCGAGCTCAGACTCTCGTGTCTTCGAGTCAAGCTCCAAACTCTCATGTTTTTTCATGAGAGCCTGGAGCTCTTGCCGCACCTCGCCAACCTGCGTCTCATGCTTCTCCCGCTTAGCGCGCTTCGTGGCCGCCCCCTTCTCGGCCTCGGAGAGCGCTTTCTTAAGGGTCGCTGAGGGAGTCCTGGATTAGGGGGTGTCCGGATGGCCGGACTATACCTTCAGCCGGACTCCTGGACTATGAAGATAACAAGATTGAAGACTTCGTCCCGTGTCCGGAAGGGACTTTCCTTGGCGTGGAAGGCAAGGTTGGCGATACGGATACGTAGATCTCCTACCATTGTAACTGACTTTGTGTAACCCTAACCCTCTCCAGTGTCTATATAAACCGGAGGGTTTTGGACCGTAGGACAACATTCAGAACAACAATCATACCATAGGCTAGCTTCTAGGGTTTAGCCTCTCCGATCTCGTGGTAGATCTACTCTTGTACTACCCATATCATCAATATTAATCAAGCAGGACGTAGGGTTTTACCTCCATCAAGAGGGCCCGAACCTGGGTAAAACTTCGTGTCCCTTGCCTCCTGTTACCATCCGGCCTAGACGCACAGTTCGGGACCCCCTACCCAAGATCCGCCGGTTTTGACACCGACATTGGTGCTTTCATTGAGAGTTCCTCTGTGTCCTCGCTGTTAGGCTTGATGGCTCCTACGATCATCAATAGCGATGCAGTCCAGGGTGAGACCTTCCTCCCCGGACAGATCTTCGTCTTCGGCGGCTTCGCACTGCGGGCCAATTCACTTGGCCATCTGGAGCAGATCGAAAGCTATGCCCCTGGCCGTCAGGTCAGATTTGGAAGTTTAAACTACACGGCTGACATCCGCGGGGACTTGATCTTCGACGGATTCGAGCCACTGCCGAGCGTGCCGCACTGTACGACGAGCATGATCTAGCTCTGCCGCCGAACAGTGCCCTGGAGGCCGCACCCGCATCGGCTTCGACCCTTAATTCGGAGCCAACTGCACCGATCGAGGATGGGTGGTTGGACGCCGCCTCGGGGGCTGCGATCCCAACGGCGATCGAGCCGAACACCAGCCCCGCACTCCGCGAGACTCGTGACTCCAAGGAGCCGGACTCCTCTCCGGACTCCGAACCCTCCGCGCCCCTGCCGATCGAATCCGATTGGGCGCCGATCATGGAGTTTACTGCCGCGGACATCTTTCAGCACTCGCCTTTCGGCGATATTTTGAAGACACTAAAGTCTCTCTCTTTATCAGGAGAGCCCTGGCCGGACTACGGTCAGCAAGGTTGGGATACGGATGATGAAGAAATTCAAAGCCCACCCACCACCCACTTTGTAGCCACTGTCGACGATTTAACCGACATGCTCGACTTCGACTCCGAAGACATCGACGGTATGGACGCCGATGCAGGAGACGATGAAGAACCAGCGCCTATTGGGCCCTGGAAAGCCACCTCGTCATATGACATATACATGGTGGACACCCCAAAAGAAGGAGATGGTGATGGAACAGCGGAGGATGACCCCTCCAAGAAACAGCCTAAGCGCCGGCGTCAGCGGCGCCGCTCAAAATCCCGCCAAAGCAAATACGGTGATTCCAGCACGGGAGATAATAATACTCCGGAGAGTGCCGAAGAAAACCCCCTCCAGCAAGATTCAGCACAGGAGGATGGAGAAGCCAGCCCTCATGAGAGAGCGGCAGACAGAGAGGTCGAGGACGATAATTATATGCCTCCCTCCGAAGACGAGGCAAGCCTCGACGACGACGAATTCGTCGTGCCAGAGGATCCCGTCGAGCAAGAGCGTTTTCAACGCAGGCTTATGGCCACGGCAAGAAGCCTCAAGAAAAAATAGCAACAGCTTAGAGCTGATCAAGATTTGCTAGTCGACAGATGGACTGAAGTCCTTGCGGCCGAAGAGCATAAACTCGAACGCCCCTCCAAGAGCTACCCAAAGCGCAGGTTGCTACCCCGATTAGAGGAGGAAGCACTTAAACCTACATCACCAGCACTTGATACGGCCGACCGGCCACCTCGTGGCCGCGACAGAGAGGCCTCTCGGCCCTCCACTCAAGCCGCACCCCGTACCAAGGCACGGGAAAATGCGCCAGACCTGCGAGATATGTTGGAGGACAAGGCAAGGCAAACAAGATCGATCTACGGATCGCGTGGGCGCCCCACGACTCGAGACGGTAACCGTCACGCCGGACACAAATCCGGTAGGGCCGAACACAGTAGACAAAGCTCATTGGAGCTACGTCGTGATATAGCCCAGTACAGAGGCGCCGCACACCCACTATGCTTCACAGACGAAGTAATGGATCATCAAATCCCCGAGGGTTTCAAACCCGTAAACATCGAATCATATGATGGCACAACAGATCCTGCGGTATGGATCGAGGATTATCTCCTTCATATCCACATGGCCCGCGGCGATGATCTCCACGCCATCAAATACCTCCCACTCAAGCTTAAAGGACCAGCTCGGCATTGGCTTAACAGCTTGCCAGCAGGATCAATCAGTTGTTGGGAGGACCTGGAAGCCGCATTCCTCGACAATTTCCAGGGCACTTATGTGCGACCACCAGACGCCGATGACCTAAGCCACGTAATTCAGCAGCCAGAGGAATCGGCCAGGCAATTCTGGACACGGTTCCTAACAAAGAAAAATCAAATAGTCGACTGTCCGGACGCAGAGGCCCTAGCAGCCTTCAAGCACAATATCCGTGACGAGTGGCTTGCCCGGCACCTTGGACAGGAAAAGCCGAAATCTATGGCAGCACTCACGACACTCATGACCCGCTTTTGCGCGGGAGAAGACAGCTGGCTTGCTCGTAGCAACAATATGACCAAGAACCCTGGTAATTCGGATACCAGGGACAGTAGTGGCAGGTCGCGTCGCAACAAGCAGAAGCGCCGCATTAACGGCGACAATGCTGAGGATACGGCAGTTAATGCCGGATTCAGAGGCTATAAATCCGGTCAGCGGAAAAAGCCATTCAAAAGAAATCCTAGGGGCCCGTCCAGTTTGGACCGAATACTCGACCGCTTGTGCCAGATACATGGCACCCCCGAAAAGCCGGCCAATCACACCAACAGGGATTGTTGGGTGTTCAAGCAGGCAGGCAAGTTAAATGCCGAAAATAAAGACAAGGGGCTGCATAGCGATGACGACGAAGAGCCCCGGCCGCCGAACAACAGTGGACAGAAGGGTTTTCCCCCACAAGTGCGGACGGTGAACATGATATACGCAACCCACATCCCCAAGAGGGAGCGGAAGCGCGCGTTAAGGGACGTATACGCGGTAGAGCCAGTCGCCCCAAAGTTCAACCCATGGTCCTCCTGCCCGATCACCTTTGATCGAAGGGACCATCCCACTAGCACCCGTCATGGCGGATTCGCCGCATTGGTTCTAGACCCAATTATTGACGGATTTCATCTCACTAGAGTCCTTATGGACGGCGGCAGCAGCCTGAACCTGCTTTACCAGGATACAGTGCGGAAAATGGGCATAGATCCCTCGAGGATTAAGCCCACCAAAACGACCTTTAAAGGCGTAATACCAGGTGTAGAGGCCAACTGTACAGGCTCAGTCACACTTGAAGTGGTCTTCGGATCTCCGGATAATTTCCGAAGCGAGGAGTTAATCTTCGACATAGTCCCATTCCGCAGTGGCTATCACGCACTGCTCGGGCGAACCGCATTCGCCAAGTTCAATGCGGTACCGCACTACGCATACCTTAAGCTCAAGATGCCAGGCCCTCGAGGAGTAATTACGGTCAATGGAAACACCGAACGCTCCCTCCGAACGGAGGAGCACACGGCGGCCCTTGCAGCGGAAGTACAAAGCAGCCTCTCCAGGCAGTTCTCCAGTCCGGCCATTAAACGTCCGGACACCGTCAAGCGCGCCCGGAGTAACCTACAACAAGACCGCCTGGCACGTTCCGAGCAGGCGTAGCAATGCGGCCCCAACCCCAGCCCTCGCAAAAATGCGACACCAGTGCTTCGCGTACATAACTACGCTCTAGAAATACCATGGGTACAGGGGAGGGGCACCATCACGGCACGCCCGAAACACGGCTTAAACCGCACCAGGGGCTGCCGATTTTTTAATTTTCTCTTACTTTCAGGACTCCATTCTTCGGAAGGCCTGTTCGGCAGTTCAATTGCCGCACAAACGATGCAAGAACCAGGGAAGCAGACAAGCCATGCCGCATTACGGAACTCCCAGGTGGTCTCTATCACGAGCAGTATACCTGTTTCGCATACCATTCCGCAGCCTGCCCCTGGAACGGACATGTTAAATAGTCCAACCTTTTGCTTATCGCATTATTTGTATCGTTCTGCTTTGATCGCAGCCCTTTTTAATAAACAATGCATAGCTTTTGTCTATTTTTGCATTACTCTTTTTTTACAAATATATGTTCCTTAACGACATGTTGCACCCGTACACTTTGGTACGGCCAAAATACGCCAGGGGCTTTAGTACCCCTCAATATGGTGTGAGAAGTCCGAACACTTTAACAAGTGCGGCACCCCGAACTTATAGCATTATATGCATCGGCTCCGAATCATGTCTTGGGTCAATAGTTGGGTTTGCCCGGCTCCTATGTTTTGGTGCCTTACGTTCCGCTATGTCGGCTAAGGTAGCACTAGGAGAACTACTGCGATTGTGCCCCAGTTGAGCTGGGTCGAGCACCTCAGTAGAGAAAGCTAAAACTGACTGTCATGATGAAGCGAGAGCTGGTCGCTGTTCGAGAGGTTTTTCGAGTCCCTAAAGACTTATGCCGCTTAGAGCGAGGAGTCGGCTCTGTCCGGCCAAGGCGTGGATAGCGCCCCGAACTCGGTCTTCCGAATACCAGGGGCTTCGCCGAAATTTAAAATTATAGAATTCTATGGCTAAGTGAGAGTGTTCACGCATTATAGTCCGATTGCCTTGTTCGTTGTGCTGAGCGCCTCCCTCGAAGGACCCAAACATGGGAAAAAGAGCGCTCAGGTTTATCCCCGAACACCCCAGCACTAGCGGCACAGGGGCAGAAGCCGACGACTCGCCATCTCTCAGAATTGATAAACAGCCGCACAGAAGGTAATATTTTAAATTCCAATAGCATTGCTTAGCGCATATGAACAAGTTTTCAGCGCACAGCACAAAACGAGCGAGTTTTACTCAAAAATTACATCCCTGGAACATTCATCCGCCATAAGGCAGGCATCCTTCAGAACATCCTTATAATAATTCTCGGGCTTGCGATGCTCTTTCCCCAGCGGTGGCCCGTCCTTCACAAGCTTCTCAGCATCCATCTTGCCCAGTGCACCTTAGCATGGGCAAGGGCCCTATGGGCACCTTCAATGCAGGCGGAGCGCTTGATGACTTCGAGCCTTGGACAGGCCCCCAGCAGCCGCTGCACCAGCCTGAAATAGCTCCCAGGCAGAGCCTCTCCAGGCCACAGCCAAACTATGAGGACCTTCATGGCCTGTACGGCCGCCTTGTGGAGCTCGACCAGTTGCTTCAGATGGTTGCTCAGGGGCACGGGGTGTCCGGCCTCAGCATACTGACACCAAAACACCTTCTCTGCGGAGCTGCCCTCCTCGGCTCGATAGAATGCGGCGGCATCGGACACGCTACAGGGAATATCTGCGAATGCTCCTGGAGAGCTCCGGATTCGGGTAAGTAACAAGTAACTCATGTTTACGTGTTTTCTTTGTATAAAGAATGCCTTACCCGCCGCTATCTTTTTCACTGCATCCAACTCCTCGATTGTCTTCTGGGATTCGGCCTTGGCAGACTTGGCATTTTCAATAGCCATCGTGAGCTCGGACGCTCGCGTCTTTGAGTCAAGCTCCAAACTCTCATGTTTTTTCATGAGAGCCTGGAGCTCTTGCTGCACCTTGCCAACCTAGGCCTCATACTTCTCCCGCTCGGTGCGCTCCATGGCCGCCCTCTTCTCGGCCTCGGCCAGCGCTTGCTTAAGGGTCGCCACCTCAGACATGGCCCCTACAATAGCCACGATAATCCTGTAATTTTTTGCAATTGCACTTTTTATATATATTTAAACAAGGTATTTCTTACCTTCCTTGTCCTCAAGCTGCTTCTTGGCATGCCCGAGCTCTTGCTCGAACTGCTCGAGGTTCTGCTTTAGCTTGTCCACTTCCGCAGTCAGTGCGGCGGATGCCAGCAGAGAAGCCTGCATACGCATATTGACTCCTTTTTGTTAGACTCCTGCGAATTTTATTTGATCCTCTATTCGGCTTTTCTTCCCGAACGCCAAACAGAGCATCAGGGGCTACTGTCTATGCGGTAATATTATTTACACATTCTTTACTTACCTCAAAGCCTGTTAAAAGCCTAGCAAAAGCTTCAGTCAGTCCGCTCTTGGCGGACTGAACCTTCTGGACCACCGCACTCATAATGGTGTGGTGCTCCTTGTTGATGGAGCCGCCTTTGAGCACCTCCAACAGATTGTCCGGCTCCTCCGGTTGGACGGGGGTCACCGGCACGGTGGGCTTGCTCCTCTTGGAAGGAGGTCGCCCGCCGGACTCTGGAACCTTTGAAGGTTCTGGAGCGGTGTCCGGCCTAGGGCCGGACTTGGAGCCCTGGGTTTTTTTATCCCCTTTACTCCTGGAGTCCGGGAGGTCACCTTGCGACGCCTCCAAGACCACCTCCTCCTGGCTTGGAACCTGTTGGGACAATACTTCGGCGTCGTCCGTAGGGCAGGGGAAGGTGGCCGTTGGAAGCGAATTCACATCCGACGAGTCCAGTAAACCGCTCGTCGACGCGTCGAGCCGGTCTTTGGGCGGGCTGCATAATCATATTCGACATAAGGGAAAGCTGTGCAATAAAGGAATACTATGAATTACTCTGGTATCCGGACACTTACGATTTCGCCAGGGGCTTGGCCCTGAGCGGCCACTCCTCTCCGCCGTCGTCGGCGTTGGTGGAGTAGTCCGGAGGAAGGGTTTTCCCCTTCTTGGACCCTTCGGCCTCCCCAGTGAGGGCGGCCTTCCTTTTCTTCTCTCCCCCTGCTGGAGGGAGAGAGGTCTCTTCTTCCTCCTCCTCGTCTTCACGGGAGGAATGCGCCTTGGATTCGTCAGATGATGAACCCGACACCTCCTGGCGCCGGGCACTTTTTCGAGTCCCCATGGCCTTCTTCGTGGCCTTCTTCTTCGGCACCACATGGGGTGCCAGAACCAGCAACTTCCCCAAGCGGGCATCGGCTGGGTCTTCGGGCAAAGGAGCCGGACAGTCGATCTGTCCGGACTTCGCCTGCCAAACCTGTCAAAGGTAAGGGAGCTTAGATCCTGCATAAAGTTAAACTATTAAAAACTAGTACCCTGTAAAAGGTACAAACAACTCATCGCGCTAGCGTGACGTTGTGCGCTGAATCCGCGATCCGCGGTAGCGGATGCGGGAGCCTCGGCGCCCTTGAAAAGCACCTTCCAGGCAACTTCGTACGTCGTGTCGGAGAGCCTGCTTAGAGTTCGGTGCTGGGCCGGGTTGAACTCCCATAGATTGAAGGCCCATTGTTGACACGGGAGGATCCGGCGGATGAGCATAACCTGGACTACGTTGACAAGCTTGCGTTGCTTGTCCACCAGGGTTTAGATGCATGTTTGCAGTCCAGTCACCTCTCCTTTGCTGCCCCATGCCAGGCCTGTCTCTTTCTAGGACATGAGCCGCGTTGGGGGTTCGGACCGGAACTCGGGGGTTGCGACCCACTCAGGGTCGCGCAGCTCGGTGATGTAAAACCACCCCGATTGCCACCCCTTCAGGGTCTCCACAAAGGAGCCCTCGAGCCATAAGACGCTGGGCATCTTGCCCACCATGGCGCCTCCGCACTCCTCCTGGTTGCCGTGCACCACCTTCGGCTTGACATTGAAAGTCTTGAGCCATAGGCCGAAATGGGGGCGGATGCAGAGGAAAGCCTCGCACACGTCGATAAACGCCGAGATGTTGAGGATGAAGTTCGGGGACAGATCATGGAAATCCAGGCCGTAGTAGAAC
This sequence comes from Triticum aestivum, assembly GCF_018294505.1. Classification (NCBI taxonomy): domain Eukaryota; kingdom Viridiplantae; phylum Streptophyta; class Magnoliopsida; order Poales; family Poaceae; genus Triticum; species Triticum aestivum. The sequence continues at coordinate 609,941,002 of NC_057806.1, read as the reverse complement.
ATGAGTCCCCAGACGAATGGGTGGATAGGAAAGCCCAGTCCACGGAGGAAGTGCGGAAGGAACACTACCCTCTCATGGGGCCTTGGGGTGGGGAGGAGCTGCCCCTCTTCGGGAAGCCGGTACGCGATGTCGTTAGACAAGTATCTGGCCTTCCTCAGTTTTTTGATGTGTCCCTCCGTGACGGAGGAGGCCATCCAGTTGCCTCCCGCTCCGGACATGGCTGGAGAAGGTTGAGGTGGGGAGTGCAGACTTGGGCACTGGAGCTCGAGTGCGCAAAAATGGATAGGCAAAGGAGGAAGAAGGCGTAGGTGAAAAGGTGGATCCTTATCCCCTTATATGGGTGGACGCAACTACGTGTCCCCACCAGCCTGGTAAAACTCGCTTATCTCCAAGCATCGTAATCAATGGCGCGGTTGGGTTCCCCACACCCGTATTGATGAGAATCCCAGAATAAGGGGACATGATCTCTGCTTTAACAAGACGTGCCAAGGAAACCGCCTCGCATGACGCACTGAGGCGGGATAATAAAACGATTCGAATAAAGGCTTGGCCGTGGTGCGATGTCACACTACGGAATACGTCAGCAGATTAGATTTGTGTAAATATTATTCTCTCTATGGCAATATGTGGAAACTTATTTTGCAGAGCTGAACACTATCTTTGTGTTCAAAATATTCTATGAAGTAGTTGGAGGAGGAACCCGCCTTGCAATGCGAAGACAATCTGCGCGCCGAACTCGTCGTCATTGAAGCCTGGTTCAGGGGCTACTGAGGGAGTCCTAGATTAGGGGTGTCCGGATGGCCGGACTATATCTTCAGCCGGACTCCTGGACTATGAAGATAACAAGATTGAAGACTTTGTCCCGTGTCCGGAAGGGACTTTCTCTTGGCGTGGAAGGCAAGGTTGGTGATACGGATATGTAGATCTCCTACCATTGTAACCGACTTTGTGTAACCCTAACCCTCTCCGGTGTCTATATAAACTGGAGGGTTTTTGTCCGTAGGACAACATTCAGAACAACAATCATACCATAGGCTAGCTTCTAGGGTTTAGCCTCTCCGATCTCGTGGTAGATCTACTCTTGTACTACCCATATCATCAATATTAATCAAGTAGGACGTAGGGTTTTACCTCCATCAAGAGGGCCTGAACCTGGGTAAAACTTTGTGTCCCCTGCCTCCTGCTAGCATCCGGCCTAGACGCACAAATCGGGACCCCCTACCCGAGATCCGCCGGTTTTGACACCGACAGTTGCCGCCTCAGTTGTGGCCCCTACAATAGCCACGTTAATCCTGTCACTTTTTGCAATTTCACCTTTCACATATTTAAATAAGGTATTTCTTACCTTCCTTCTCCTCGAGCTGCTGCTTGGCTAGGCCGAGCTCTTGCTCGGACCGCTCGAGGTTCTGCTTCAGTGTGCCCACCTCCGCAGTCAGTGCGGCGGATGCTAGCAGCGAAGCCTGCATACGCATATTGACTTATTTTTGTTAGACTCCTATGAAAGTTATTAGATCCTCTATTCGGCTTTTCTTTCCAAACGCCAAACAGAGCATCAGGGGCTACTGTCTATGCGATAATATTTTTACATATTCTTTACTTACCTCAAAGCCTGTTAGAAGGCTGGCACAGGCTTCAGTCAGTCCGCTCTTGGCGGACTGAACCTTCTGGATCACCGCACTCATAACAGTGTGGTTCTCCTCGTTGATGGAGGCGCCGTTAAGCACCTCCAGCAAATTGTCCGGTGCCTCCGGTTGGACGGAGGTCACCGGCTCGGTAGGCTTGCTCCTCTTGGAAGGGGGCTGCCTACCGGAGTCCGGAATCGTTGAAGGTTCCGACGCGGTGTCCGGCTCAAAGCGGGACTTAGAGCCCTTGGGGGTTCTATCCCCTTCACGCCTGGAGTCCGGGAGGTCGCCTTGTGGCGCCTCCAAGACCACCTCCTCCTGGCTTGGAACCTGTTGGGACGCCACCTCGGCATCGTCCGTAGGGTGGGGGGAGGTAGCCGTCGGAAGCGAATTCACATCCGACGAATCCAGGGAGCCGCTCGACGACTCGTCGAGTCTAGCCTTGGGTGGACTGCATAAACATGTTCGACGTAAGGTAAAGTTGTGCAATGGAGGAATATTATGAATCACCCTGGTATCCGGATACTTACGATTTTGCCAGGGGCTTGGCCCTATGCGGCCACTCCTCTTCGCCGTCGTCGGCATTGGTGGAGTAGTCCGGAGGAAGGGTCTTCCCCTTCTTGGACCCTTCGGCCTCCCCAGTTGGGGCGGCCTTCCTTTTCTTCTCTCCTCCTGCTGGAGGGGGAGAGGTCTCTTCTTCCTCCTCCTCGTCTTCATGGGAGGAGTGCGCCTTGGAGTCGTCGGATGATGAACCCAACACCTCCTGGCGCCGGGCACTCTTTCGAGTTCCCGTGGCCTTCTTCTTGGCCTTCTTCTCCGGCACCACATAGGGTGCCGGAACTAGTAGCTTGGCCAAGCGAGTGTCTGTTGGGCCTTCGGGCAAAGGAGCTGGATAGTTCATCTGTCCGGACGTCTCCTGCCAATCCTGTCAAAGGTAAGGGAGCTTAGATCCCGCATGGAGTCAAACTATGAAAAACTAATACCCTGTAAAAGGTAAAAACAGCTTACCACACGAGCGTGACGCTGCGTGCTGAATCCGCGATCCTCGGTAGCGGATGCGGGGGCCTCGGCGCCCTTGAAAAGCACCTTCTAGGCATCTTCGTACGTCGTGTCGAAGAGCCTGCTCAGAGTTCGGTGCCGCACCGGGTCGAACTCCCACAGGTTGAAAGCCCGTTGTTGACACGGGAGGATCCGGCGGATGAGCATAACCTGGACTACATTGACAAGTTTGAGCTTCCTGTCCACCAGGGTTTGGACGCATGTTTGGAGTCCGGTTAGCTCTCCTTTTTTACCCCATGACAGGCCCCTCTCTTTCAAGGAGGCAAGCCGCGTAGGGGGTCTGGATCGGAACTCGGGGGCTGCGACCCATCCAGGGTCGCGCGGCTGAGTGATGTAAAACCACCCCGATTGCCACCCCTTTAGGGACTCCACGAAGGAGCCCTCGAGCCATAGGACATTGGGCATCTTGCCCACCATGGCGCCTCCGCACTCCGCCTGGGTGCCGCGCACCACCTTCGGCTTGACATTGAAAGTCTTGAGCCATAGGCCGAAATGGGGGCGGATGCGGAGGAAAGCCTCGCACATGACGATAAACACCGAGATGTTGAGGACAAAGTTCGGGGCCAGATTGTGGAAATCCGGGCCATAGTAGAACATGAGCCCTCGGACAAATGGGTGGAGAGGGAAGCCCAGTCTGCGGAGGAAATGGGGGAGGAACAGCACCCTCTCATGGGGCCTAGGGGTGGGGACGAGCTGCCCCTCTTCGGGAAGCCGGTGCGCAATGTCGTTAGACAAGTATCCGGCCTTCCTCAGTTTTTTGATGTGCCCCTCCGTGACGGAGGAGACCATCCACTTGCCTCCCGCTCCAGACATGGCTGGAGAAGGTTGAGGTGGGGTGTGCGGACTTGGGTGCTGGAGCTCGAGTGCGCGGAAATGGATAGGCAAAGGAGGAAGAGAGCGTGGATGAAGAGGTGGATCCTTATCCCCTTATATGGGCGGACGCGACTATGCGTCCCCACCAGCCTAGTAAAACTCGCTTATCTCCCAGGCGCCGTAATCAATGGCGCAGTTGGGTTACCCACGTCCGTATAGATGAGAATCCCGAAATAAGGGGACACGATCTCTACTTTGACAAGACGTGCCAAAGAAACCGCCTCGCTAAATGCGCTGAGGTGGAACAGTAAAATGATTCGAATAAAGACTTGGCCATGGTGTGATGTCACGCTATGGAATACGTCAGCAGATTAGATTTGTGTAAATATTATTCTCTGTATGGCAATATGTGGAAACTTATTTTGCAGAGTCAGACACTGCCTTTGTGTTCAAAATCTTCTATGAAGTATTTGGAGGAGGAACCCGCCTTGCAATGCCGAAGACAATCTGCGCGCCGGACTCGTCGTCATTGAAGCCTAGTTCAGGGGCTACTGAGGGAGTCCTGGATTAGGGGGTGTCCGGATAGCCGGACTCCTGGACTATGAAGATACAAGATTGAAGACTTCGTCCCGTGTCCGGAAGGGACATTCCTTGGCGTGGAAGGCAAGCTTGGCGATACGGATATGTAGATCTCCTACCATTGTAACCAACTCTGTGTAACCCTAGTTCTCTCCGGTGTCTATATAAACAGGAGGGTTTTAGTCCATAGGACGAACAACAATCATACCATAGGCTAGCTTCTAGGGTTTAGCCTCTCTGATCTCGTGGTAGATCTACTCTTGTACTACCCATATCATCAATATTAATCAAGCAGGACGTAGGGTTTTACCTCCATCAAGAGGGCCCGAACCTGGGTAAAACATTGTGTCCCCTGCCTCCTGTTACCATCCGCCTAGACGCACAATTCGGGACCCCCTACCCGAGATCCGCCGGTTTTGACACCGACAGGCCCCCTCTCCCCTTCTCTTCCGGTGGCGGCGGAACGCTGCCGTGGCCATCATCATCACCGCAATCTTCACCAACAACTTCACCGCCATCATCACCAACTCTCCCCCCCTCTATGCAGCGGTGTAACCTCTCTCTTACCCGTTGTAATCTCTACTTAAACATGGTGATCAACGCTATATATTATTTCCCAATGATGTATGGCTATCCTATGATGTTTGAGTAGATCTATTTTGTCCTATGGGCTATTTGATGATCAAGATTGGTTTGAGTTGCATGTTTTATTATTGGTGCTGTCCTATGGTTCTCTCCATGTCGCGCAAGCGTGAGGGATCCCCTCTGTACGGTGTTGCAATACATTCATGATTCGCTTATAGTGGGTTGCGTGAGTGACTGAAACACAAACCCGAGTAAGGGGGTTGTTGCGTATTGGATAAGGAGGACTTGATGCTTTAATGCTATGGTTGGGTTTTACCTTAATGATCTTTAGTAGTTGCGGATGCTTGCTGGAGTTCCAATCATAAGTGCATATGATCCAAGTAGAGAAAGTATGTTAGCTTATGCCTCTCCCTCATATAAAATTGCAATAATGATTACCGGTCTAGTTATTGATTGCCTAGGGACAAATAACTTTCTCGGTAACAAAAAGCTCTTTACTAAAACTAACTTAGTTGTGTATTTACCTAAACAGCCCCTACTTTTTATTTACATGCTCTTTATTATCTTGCAAACCTATCCAACAACACCTACTAAGTACTTCTAGTTTCATACTTCTTCTAGGTAAAGCGAACGTCAAGCATGCGTAGAGTTGTATCGATGGTCGATAGAACTTGAGGGAATATTTGTTCTGCCTTTAGCTCCTCATTGGGTTCGACACTCTTACTTATCAAAAACTATTGCGATCCCCTATACTTGTGGGTTATCACTTCACCTTGTTGCATATGTCGCAACAGGCTACGAAATAGGCAATGTCCTTCTTCATTCCATCCCACCAGAATATTTGTCTAAGATCCTCATACATTTTCATACCTCCCGGGTGAATGGAATATGAAGATTTGTGTGCTTCTGATAGGATTTTCTTCTTCAAGTCCGGTTGATTGGGCACACAAATTTGTCCACGGAATCGAAGGGTACCGAATTTGTCCTTGGAGAAATCAGGGGCATGATCTGCCATCTGGCTCTTGGCACGTCTTTGTAGCTTGGCGTCTGCGGACTGGGCCTTGCTGATCTCCGTATCAAGTGTGGGAGTAACTTCCAAAATATTAGCGAGGCCAGCATCCACTATGATCAAGTTGAGCTGAGCGATCTCCTCTTGGAGTTCGGGAGGCAATGATCTCAAGATGACATTTAAGCTGACGGGCTTTCGACTGAGTGCATCTGCAACTACGTTGGCCTTACTGGGTGGTAATTTATTCCAAGGTCATAATCCTTGACCAACTCTAGCCATCTTCGCAGACGGAGATTTAGGTCTCGCTGAGTAAAGATGTATTTGAGACTCTTGTGGTCGGTAAAAATTTGGCACTTTTTTTCCAATGAGATAGTGTCTCCAAATTTTTAACGCATGAAACACCGCAACCAATTCCACATCATGAGTAGGGTAATTTCCTTCGTGGGGTCATAGCTGTCGCGGTGCATATGCCAAAACCTTGCTGTCTTGCATAAGTACGCAGCCAATGCCTTGCCTGGAGGCGTCACAATACACATCAAAACTGTGGTAAATGTCTGGGAGAGTCAATACAGGTGCGGTTGTCAGACGTATCTTTAACTCATTTAAACTTTTCTAACAGTCCTCCGTCCATTTAAACTTCTTGTCCTTTTTGAGCAGTTTCATCATGGGTTTAGCAATCTTGGAAAACCCTTCAATAAAATGACGGTAATATCCCGCCAATCTGAGAAAACTTTGAATCTGCGTCATAGTCGTGGGCGGCACCCAATCGAGCAGATCCTTTACTTTGCTCGGGTCCATGGCTATACCTTTGGCGGATGGTACATGTCCGAGAAATCCAACTTGCTTGTGCCAAAATTCGCATTTACTGAATTTGGCGTATAACTGATGGTCGCAGAGTCATTGTAGCACTGCTCGGAGGTGATCCTTGTGCTGTTCTTCACCCTTGGAGTAAATGAGGATGTCATCTATGAAGACTACCACGAATTTGTCGAGGAAGTCCATGAATACTTTGTTCATCATATGCATGAACAAAGCAGGGGCATTGGTGCGACCAAAGGACATCACGGTATATTCTTAAAGACTGTACCGAGTAGTGAATGCGGTCTTAGGAATATCCTCCTTTTTAATCTTGAGCTGATGATATCCGGTCCATAAATCGATTTTAGAGAATACCTTAGCCCCACTGAGCTGATCAAACAGATCATCAATCCTTGGCAGCGGATATTTATTTTTGATGGTGACCTCATTCAGCTGGCGGTAATCTACGCACATGCGGAGACTACCATCCTTTTTGTCCACGAATATAGCAGGTGATCCCCATGGTGAAGAGCTGGGACGAATATAACGTTTCTGGAGCAATTCATCAAGCTGTTTCTTTAGCTCCACTAATTCTGATGAGCGCATCCGGTAATACTTCTTGTATAGCGGTGCAGTTTTGGGTACAAGATCTATTGCAAACTCCAGTTCCCGATCTGGTGGCATGCCTGGCAGTTCTTCTAGAAATACATCAAGGTACTCGCTGACCACAGGAATAAATTCCAATTCATCCACAGTCATGCAAACCAATTCTTGTTTGGGTATATTCTTGTGAGCATAGATTTTGGTAGACTGCCCATTCAGACTGGTCAAAGTGACTTCTCGGGTTGCACAGTTTATGCAAACTTGAGTATTTGGTCAGCCAATTCATACCCAATATAATATCCAACTTTTCAGATTCAATGATGATCAGAGAGGTTGGAAAGTAGACTCCGTTGATATTGACTTCCAGATCACGTCAGACCAGATTGCTCTTGATTATAGATCTCGGGGTTTGTACCAGCATATTTTTTCCCAAAAGCGTGCAAGGAAAGTTGTTTTGGGCAGCAAAACTTCAAGAAATAAAACAATGGGAAGCCCCAGAGTCAAATAAAATTATGGCAGGTATGTCATTAACAGAAAACATACCAATGACGACTTCTGGCTTCTCTTGGGCTTCATCGGGGGAGATATGATGCACGTGCCCAGTGAAGTTTTGCTGGGTTGGCCATGATTCCATAAAGTTGACTTGTGGCCTGCTTAGGGCATTCATTTTGTTGTTCTTGGGGCACTGTCTAGCATAATGTCCGTTTTGCCCACAATTGAAGCAAGAATTATTGCGCTGACGCACCTCATGTGTTGGGTTGGTCACGACATTCTTGACTTGAGTGGTGGTCTTGTTAACATTATGCTGCCAATTTGGCTTATATTCCACCTGAGTCTGCTGCTAGGTACGAGCCTTTTGCGCGGGTTGCCCATCCTTCTTTGGCTCAAACTTACACTTGTTGTCATTGTTAACAGGCCTATTATCTGCTATAAGCTTGTGCTCCCGTTCAGCAATGAAAGCCTTGTTCACCAGAGTTTGGAAATCTGGGAAATCAAGCATACTGAGAGTACACCGGAGTTGCGGATTTAGGCCTCCAAGAAATCTGTCAATCTTCCTTTCTTTGGTGGCCACGTCATAAAGAGAGTAATGGGCCAGATGATTGAATTTTTGCAAATATTCTGCCACAGACTGATTTCCTTGGACGAGTGCGAGAAATTCACGTTGCTTGGTCTTCATAACTCCCGTAGGGATATGATATTTTCGGAACTAGTCTTTAAACCTTTCCCAAGTGATTTCCTCATCAACCGGCCACATGGCTTTTTTATTTTCCCACCATATGGTAGCTGCGCCTTCAAGATAATGAGTTGCAAATGGAACTTTATCATTTTCTTTAGTACGAGCAATCTCAAGCTTTTTCTCAATGGTGCGCAACCAATCATCTGCATCCAATGGGTCAACAATCTGACTGAAACTGGGTGGCTTGGTCCTTTGAAAATATGACAGCTTTGAGTGATGACCGTTCTGATTTCCATTCTGTCCAACCATAGCTTGCACACTTCTTAATATTTCAATCAGATCATTGTTCCTTCTTTCCTCAAACATACACAGAATTTGCTCGGTGGAGGGCGGATTTGGCGGTGGAGGTGGTAGCGGAATGTACGGTTCGGGAGAATGTCCTGCCTGTCATGCGGAACAACGAACAGGGGTTCCCTCACGAACGTTGCTACTGCTGCCTCCCCGCGTCATCCTATTGTGGATTTTTCCCAAGACAACGCAATCGAGATGAGAAACATCCAAGAATAAAATTGGGGAAAAGCCAATGACAAATCCCGGAAGAAACAAAAGAGTGAAGAAAATACGGCGAATAAAGTCTCAACATGATTATACATAGACTCATACATGAAAGATAAACAACATGACTGGTTCAACTACTCTCATACATGCAACGAAACATCATGACTCGTACGACTACATCTGTACATCATCCAGACGACTGCGAATACTCGAAGATACTACTGCTCTACTGGTGCTGCGCCGTTCTCCCCTAAAGCGGTCTCGGATCCCGAACTGACATGGTTAACGGAAACCTCCGGGTTAAAGGTAACACGATGGCGCTGCCTCGAGGGCTCTCCCTCAGGAGCAGGAGTAGGATGAATCATCGGTGCTACAGGAGTAGCGATAAGTGAGACCCACTCGGCAAGAGTACGGAGAGGGTTCATGGCCGAGACGCCTGTGCTACTCGGAGGAGTAACCGGCGAAATAGGGGAGCTAGAGCTGACGGGAATATAAGGGGTAAATCCCAGAGAAGATGGAGTAGTGGAGGATCTAGAAGTGACTAAAGTAGCGGCTAAAGCAGTATGGGCACGAGTCAGCTCTTGATCCAGCTCGTGGATCATGAGATAGCTAGCAGTGACATAACGAGCAAGGTGGCTAGCAACACTATCAGACTCCAGATCAATGAGAGGGAAATGGACACGACCGTTGTCATGCAGAGATGGGTAGTAATAGAAACCTGGGTGGTTCTGCATTCGGACCTCACTATAGCGAAGCTCGACAAGGACCTCGAATGCAACAAACTGGACAGCCTGAGAAGCAGTGGAGGCGTAATCATAAAGGCAAACAATATCATGATACTTAACCAAGTATTAATAATGCAACACTACATGTCAAACATGCTGTGGTCATGCTCGAAGGTCCCTCGGGACAACTTACCAACTGTGATCATTCCTGAATCACAAACAAACCACCAACGTGGTCTTAACAAGAGTAACTCGTGATCCTTACGACGATCACAACCACGACCAGTGTCATAGCATGCCATGAAATGCAAAACTATACATGCATCACTTTATATTGAAAAAGACCGATTGTCATCCGTATACACACTAAGCATAAACATCAACAACTCATATTACTTTACTGATCAATATAACTCACATATTAACCATAATATTTTGTAGCAAGTTTTAGAATTTTCTCATGCAAGAACGTAACTCCGATTAATTTCTCACGTGAATAATAAAGATTTTCCCACAAGCAATTCCTAATTTCTTTCCCATCCAAGTTAGGTTCACGCCTTCTGCAAGTCAAGTAAAAAGACTAAACAAGTACTTAACAGAATATTTTCTTAGCAATTTTTTATCATTTTATTTAAGGCAAGAGAATAACTTTAAATAATTACTAACATGCATAATAAAATCATTACTATCATCACCCCAAATAAATCTTATCTTGGCTCTCCCAACTTAAACTAATTTCAACATTCTGTAAATCAAGCATAATAACTCACAAACATTTAACAGAATAAAAATAACACCATAGTTATTTAAATGCATGGATTAATCATTTAATGCAAGTAATAAAATCACAAATATTGAAATGACACCATGAAAATGTTGATGTGGCTTGCCTTAGTGCAGATGAGGTTCACAAGCCTTCTGGTGATCCTCAAGACAAGCCTCACCCTCTGCAAATAAATTTAAACACAAAAAGCAAATATCAAGAACACTTCGGAAAATCACCATAAATTCTAAACAGCTCAGAAAAATCTCATCTTTGGTGAGCTGCTAGATTTCTTTTCAAAGAACACAATACAAAAAGAATCAATTCATTTGGACTTATGGTTGAAGAGTTATAACTATTTGAAGCTCTCTGGAATTTAAATAATTTTGAATTTAAATAAACAGCTGAGGGGGGTGACGTCGAAGGCGTAAAACCTCAGGGCGCCACCACTCGTACCACTTCCCACGCGTACAGAGTGGCTGACTAGCAGGCCCCGCTAGTCAGGTGGGGGAAGGGGGGAAGGAAACAGAGGAGGCCGCGTGAGGGAGTCCTGGATTAGGGGTTCTCCGGACAACCGGACTATATCCTTTGGTCGGACTGTTGGACTATGAAGATACAAGATTGAAGACTTCGTCTCGTGTCCGAATGGGACTCTACTTGGCGTGGAAGGCAAGCTAGGTAGTACGGATATGGATATCTCCTCCTTTGTAACCGACCTTGTGTAACTCTAACCCTCTCCGGTGTCCATATAAACCAGAGGGTTTTAGTCCGTAGGACAACATACAATCATACCATAGGCTAGCTTCTAGGGTTTAGCCTCTCCGATCTCGTGGTAGATCAACTCTTGTAATACTCATATCATCAAGAATAAATCAAGCAGGACGTAGGGTTTTACCTCCATCAAGAGGGCCCGAACCTGGGTAAAACATCGTGTCCCTGCCTCCTGTTACCATCCGCCTTAGACGCACAGTTCGGGACCCCCTACCCGAGATCCGCCGGTTTTGACACCGACATTGGTGCTTTCATTGAGAGTTCCTCTGTGTCGTCGCCGTTAGGCTTGATGGCTCCTACAATCATCGATAGCGATGCAGTCCAGGGTGAGACTTTTCTCCCCGGACAGATCTTTGTGTTCGGCGGCTTCGCACTGCGGGCCAACTCGCTTGGCCATCTGGAGCAGATCGAAAGTTACGCCCCTGGCCACCAGGTCAGGTTTGGAAGCTTAAACTACACGGCCGATATCCGCGGAGACTTGATCTTCGACGAATTCGAGCCTCTGCCTTGTGCGTCACGCAGTCACGATGAGTATGATTTAGCTCTACCATCAGACAGTGTTCAGGAGATCGCACCGGCAGCCGCTCCGACCCTCAATTCGGAGCCAGTTGCGCCGTCCATGGACGGGTGGATGGACCCCACCACGGAGGCCTTACCCTCAGCGACAATCGAGCCGAACATCAACCTTACCCTGCACGATAGCCGTGTTGTCAGACTGTCGGATCCTTCTCCGGCCACGGACTCCGAACCGCCTGCGCTCGTTCCTAGTGAATCCGATTGGGCGCCGATCATGGAGTTTACCTCCGCGGATATTTTTCAGCACTCGCCCTTTGGCGACATACTGAACTCATTAAGGTCTCTCTCCTTGTCAGGAGGATCCTGGCCGAACTATGTCCAGTAGGATTGGGATGCGGATGACGAAGAAATTCGCTGCACACCCACCACCCACTTAGTAGCCACTATCGACGACTTAACCGACATACTCGACTTCGACTCCAAAGACATCGACGGTATGGCCGACGATGTGGGAGACGAAGAGGAACCACTGCCCACAGGGCACTGGACAGCCACCTCATCATACGATATATACATGGTGGACACACCCAAAGAAGGCAATGGCGACGAGACAGCGGAGGATGACCCCTCCAAGAGGCAACCCAAGCACCGACGTCAGCGGCGCCGCTCTAAGTCCCGCCAAAGCAAAAGTGGTGATACCAGCACAGGAGATAATAAGACTCCGGATAGTGCCGAAGATGGCAACAATCCCCTCCAGCACGATCTAGGACAGGAGGATGGAGAGGCCAGCCCTCCAGAGAGAGCGACATATGGAGAGGCGGAGGATGATAATTACATTCCCCCCTCTGAAGACGAGGCAAGCCTCGACGATGACAAATTCGTCGTGCCAGAGGATCCCGTCGAACAAGAGCGCTTCAAGCGCTGGCTTATAGCCACGGCAAATAGCCTTAAGAAAAAGCAGCAGCAGCTTCAAGCTGATCAAGATCTGTTAGTTGACAGATGGACTGAAGTCCTCGCGGCAGAGGAATATAAACTCGAACGCCCCCCCCCCCAAGAGTTACCCAAAATGCAGGTTGCTACCCCGACTGGAGGAAGAAGCGTATGACGCAGCTGATCGGCCACCTCGTGGCCGCGATAGAGAGGCATTCCAGCCAAAAGCTCAGCCCGCACCCCGACTCCATTCAAATAAAAAGGCATGGGGAAATATGCCAGACTTGCAAGGCGTATTGGAGAACAAAGCAAAACATGCAAGATCGATCTATGGATCATGAGGGCGCGCCACTATGCGAGACGATAAACATCACGCTGGATACAGTAAAAGTAAATCCGGCCGGGCCGAACACGGCGGGCAAGACTCATTGAAGCTGCGTCGCGATATAGCCCAGTACAGAGGTGTCGCACACCCCTTATGCATCACAGTGAAGTAATGGGTCATCAAATCCCAGAGGGTTTCAAACCCGTAAACATAGAATCATATGACGGCACGACAGATCCTGCGGTATGGATCGAGGATTTCCTCCTGCACATCCACATGGCCCGCGGTGATGACCTACACGCAATCAAATACCTCCCACTCAAACTTAAAGGAACAACTCAGCATTGGCTCAACAGCTTGTCAGCAGAGTCCATTGGCTATTGGGAAGATCTGAAGCCGCATTCCTCGACAACTTTCAGGGCACTTATGTGCGACCACCAGACGCCGATGACCTGAGCCATATAATTCAGCAGCCAGAGGAATCGGCCAGGCAATTCTGGACATGGTTCCTAACAAAGAAAAATCAAATCATCGACTGTCCGGATGCAGAGGCCCTAGCAGCTTTTAAACACAACATCCGCGACGAGTGGCTAGCCGGGCACCTTGGTCAGGAAAAGCCGAAATCTATGGCAGCCCACACGACACTCATGACCCGCTTTTGTGCGGGAGAAGACAGCTGGCTGGCTCGCAGTGATAACATATCAAAGAACCGTGGTACTTCGGATACCAAGGATGACAATGCCAGGTCACGTCGCAACAAACATAAGCGCCGCATTAACAACGACAATACCGAGGATACGACAGTCAATGCCGGATTCAAAGGCTCTAAACCCGGTCAGCGGAAAAAGCCATTTAAAAGAAGCACTCCGGGCCCGTCCAGTTTGGACCTCATACTTGATCGCTCGTGTCAAATACACGGCACCCCCGACAAGCCAGCCAACCACACCAATAGGGATTGTTGGGTATTCAAGCAGGCCGGCAAGTTAAATGCCGAAAACAAAGATAAGGGGCCACATAGCGATGACGAGGAAGAGCCCCGGCAGCCGAACACCGGAGGACAGAAGAGGTTCCCCCCACAAGTGCGGACGGTGAACATGATATACGCAACCCACATCCCCAAGAGGGAGCGGAAGCGTGCGCTCAGGGACGTATATGCGTTGGAGCCAGTCGCCCCAAAGTTCAACCCATGGTCCTCCTGTCCGATCACCTTCGATCGCAGGGACCACCCCACTAGTATCCGTCATGGCGGATTCGCCGCACTGGTCCTAGACCCAATCATTGACGGATTTCACCTCACTCGAGTCCTTATGGATGGCGGCAGCAGCCTGAACCTGCTTTACCAGGACACAGTGCACAAAATGGGTATAGACCCCTCAAGGATCAAACCCACAAAAACGACCTTTAAAGGCGTCATACCAGGTGTAGAGGCCCATTGCACAGGCTCAGTCACACTGGAAGTGGTCTTCGGATCCCCGGATAACTTCTGAAGCGAAGAGTTAATCTTCGATATAGTCCCGTTCTGAAGTGGTTATCATGCACTGCTCGGGCGAACCGCATTTGTGAGATTCAATGTGGTACCGCATTATGCATACCTCAAGCTCAAGATGCCAGGACCTCAGGGGGTCATTACAGTTAACGGAAACACAGAGCGCTCTCTTCGAACGGAGGAGCACACTGCGGCCCTCGCAGCGGAAGCGCAAAGCATCCTCTTAAGGCAATCCACTAGTTCGGCGTTTAAGGACCCAAACACCTTCAAGCGCGCCTGGAGTAATCAGCAACAGGACCGCCTAGCACGTTCCGAGCTCGCATAGCAATGCAGCCCCCACCCCGGCCCAAGCCAAACAGCGAAATTCGTGCCACGCGTACATAATTACGCATTAAAAATACCATGGGCACAGGCGGGGAGGGGGGCATGACTACAGCACACCCCAAGACACGGCTTAAACCGCACTAGGGGCTTCCCGTTTTGTTATTTTCTTTTCAGGACTTTAATCTCTGGAAACCCGGTCCGGCAGCATGATTGCCGAACATATGATGCAGCAACCAAGAAGGCAGAAAGCTACGTCACACCACGGAACTCCCAGGTGGATTACGATAACGAGTGTAATACTTGCCTTAATACTATTCTTCAGCTCGCCCTTGGATGGGACATAGTCCTACTTTTTGCTTATTGCACTGCATGTATCATTCTGCTTTAACGCACCTTTTTGAATAAACAATGCATAGCATTAAGACTATTATTGCATTCTTTATATATATATATATATATATATATATTCATTCATGACATCCAGCACCCGTACACTCTAGTACGGCCAATACGCTAGGGGCTTAAGCATACCCCACAAATACGGCGTGAGAAGTCCGAACACTTTCAACAGTGCGGCACCCCGAACTTATAGCATTATATGCATCAGCTCCGAATCATGTCTTGGGTCAAAAGTTGGGTTTGCCCGGCTCCCATGTTTTGTTACCTTACGTTCCGCTATATCGGCTAAGGTAGCACTGGGAGAACTACTGCAATTGTGCCCCGGTTCTGCTGGGCTAAGCACCTCAGTAGAGAAAGCTAAAACTGACTGTCATGATAAGGCGAGAGACTGGTCGCTGTTTGAGAGGTTTTCAAGTCCTTAAAGACTTATGCCGCTTAGAGCAAGGAGTTGGTCCTGTCCAGCTTAAGGTGTGTATCGCGCCCCGAGTTCGGCCTTCCGAACACTAGGGGCTTCGCCGAAATTTAAAATTATAGAATTCTATGGCTAAGTGAGAGTGATAACCCATTATAGTCCGATTGCCTTGTTCTTGTGCTGAGCACCTCCCTCGAAGGACCCAAAAATGGGAACAAGAGTGCTCAGGTTTATCCCGAACACCCCAGCACTCGTGGCATGGGGGCAGAAGCCGACGACTAGCCATCTCTCAGATTTGATAAACAGCCGAACAGAAGGTAATATTTTAAATTCAAACAAGCGTTGCATAGCGCATATGAACAAGTTTTCATGAATACAGGATTACACGAGCGGGTTTACTCAAATATTGTATCTTTGGTACACTCGTCCGCTACGAGACGGGCACCCTTCAGGACACCCTCATAGTACATCTCGGGGTGGCGATGCTCCTTGCCCTCCGGCGGCCCTTCCTTGATCAGCTTCACGGCGTCTAGCTTGGCCCATTGCACCTTCACACGGGCGAAAGCCCGGCGTGCACCTTCGATGCAGACGGACCGCTTGACGACTTCCAGCCGTGGGCAGGCATCCACAAGCCGCCTCACCAGGCCGAAGTAGCTGTTCGGAAGGGCGTCGCCAGGCCACAGCCGGACTATAAAGCCCTTCATGGCCTGTTCGGCCGCCTTGTGTAGCTCGACCAGCTGCTTTAGCTGGTCGCTCATAGGCACCGGGTGTTCGGTCCCAGTATATTGGGCCCAGAACAACTTCTCCGTTGAGCTTCCCTCCTCGGCCTGGTAAAACGTTGCAGCATCTGACACGCTGCGGGGCAAATCTACGAATGCTCCTGGAGAGCTCCGGATTCGGGTAAGTAACAAGTAATTTACTTTCACATGCTTGCTTTGCATATAGAATGCCTTACCCGCCACTATCTTCTTCATCGCATCAATCTCCTGGAGGGCCTTTTGGGATTCGGCCTTGGCATTCTTTGCGCTCTCGAGGGCCGCGGCAAGCTCGGACTCTCGTGTCTTCAAGTCAAGCTCCAACGCCTCGTGCTTTGTCACGAGAGCGTGGAGCTCTTGCTGCACCTCGCCCACCCGAGCCTCCTACCTTTCCCGCTCGGTGCACTCCTTGGCCGCTTTGTTTTCGGCCTCGGATAGCGCTTGCTTCAGGGTTGCCACCTCGGCCATGGTCCCTGGCAAATTCATGATGATCCTGTCATTTTGCAATCGCATTCCTTTCATATATGTCCATAGACTAGGTACTACTTACCTTTGTTCTCCTCGAGCTGCCTCTTGGCAAGGCCGAGCTCTTCCGTGGACCCTTTGAGGTCCTGCTTCAGTGCGGCGACCTCCGCAGTCAGTGCGGCAGAGGCCAGCAGCAAAGCCTGCATATGCATATAGACATACTTATATTAGACTCCTGCGATAGTGTTTGATCCTCTGTTCGGCTTTTCTTTGTGAACACCGAATAGAGCATCAGGGGCTACTGTCTTTGCGGTAATATTTTTCCCATATTTCAAAAGCTTACCTCAAAGCCTGTTAGAAGGCTGGCACAGGCTTCAGTCAGTCCGCTCTTGGCGGACTGAACCTTCTGGACCACCGCACTCATAATAGTGTGGTTCTCCTCGTTGATGGAAGCGTTGCGAAGCGCTCCCAGCAGATTGTCCGGTGCCTCTGGATGGACAGAGGTCACTGGCACAGGCATCTTGCCCCTCTTGGAAGGAGGCCGCCTGCCCGAGTCCGGAACCACTGGAGGTTCCGACGCGGTGTTTGGCTGAGGGCCGAACTCGGAGCCCTCGGGGGCCTTGTTCCCTCTGCTCCCGGAGTCCGGAAGGTCTCCTTGAGGCACCTCCGAGACTGTCTCCCTTGACCCGGTGCCTCTTGAGACAACACCTCGGCGTTGTCCATAGGGCAAGGGGAGGTGGCGGTAGGAAGTGGATCGCTATCCATATCTGACGAGTCCAGGGAGCCGTCCGACGAGGATACGTCGATACGGGCTCGGGGCGGTCTACATAATCACGATTCGGCATTAGGAGAAGCAGTGCGACAAAGGAATTCTATGAGCTACTCTGGTATCCGAATACTTACGACTTCGCCAGGGGCTTGGCCCTGGGCAGCCACTCGTCTTCGCCTTCGGCGGCGGTGGTGGAACTGTCCGGAAGGAGAGTCCTTCCCTTCTTGGACCCTTCGCCCCCCAGTTGGGGCGGCCTTCCTTTCTTGTCTCCCCCGAATGGAGGGGGAGCGTCTTCATCTTCCTCCTCGTCTTTGGGGGAGGAGTGCGCCGAGGAGTCCTCGGACGATGAGTCCGATATCACCTGGCACCGGGAACTCTTTCGGGTTCCATTGGCCTTCTTGGTCTTCTCCGGCACCTTGAAAGGAGCCAGAGTCAGCATCTCCGTCAGGAGAGCGTCCGCAGTGTCTTCGGGCAGAGGGGCCGGACAGTTAATCTACCCCGATGTCTCCACCCAGTCCTGTCAAAGGTATGGAGCTCAGACCCCGCACATGATTAAGCTAGGGGAAATAAATATCCTACTGGATGTATAGAACTCACCAAACGCGCTAGGTGCTTTGCGCTTAGCCCGCGGTCCTCGGCGAGAGAGGGAGGGACCTCAGCGCCCTTGAACAGCACCCTCCAGACGTCCTTGTGTGTCGTATCGAAGAGCTTGCTCAGAGTCTGGTGCTGGGCCGGGTCGAACTCCCACAAGTTAAAATCCCGTTGTTGACACGGGAGGATCCGGCGGATGAGCATGACCTGGACTATGTTGACAAGCTTGAGCTTCTTGCTTGCCATACTCCGGATACATTTCTGGAGTCCATCCAGCTCCACCGATGAACCCCACGACAAGCCTTTCTCTTTCCAGGAAGTGAGCCGTGGAGGGAATCCGGATCGAAACTCAGGGGCCGCCGCCCATTTGGTGCCGCGCGGCTCGGTGATGTAGAACCAGGCCGATTGCCACCCCTTTATGGTATCCACGAAGGAGCCCTCAAGCCATGTGACATTGGGCATCTTGCCCACCATGGCTCCGCCGCATTCTGCTTGTTGGCCTCCCACCACCTTCGGCTTGATGTTAAAGGTCTTCAGCCATAGGCCGAAGTGGGGCCGGCCGCGGAGGAAAGCCTCACAAACGACGATGAACGCTGAAATGTTGAGGATGAAGTTCGGGGCTAGATCATGAAAGTCCAGCCCGTAGTAGAACATGAGACCACGGACGAATGGATGAAGGGGAAACCCTAGTCCACGGAGGAAGTAGTGGAGGAAAACTACCCTCTCATGAGGTTCCGGGGTAGGAACGATCTGCCCCACAACGGGCAGCCGATGCGCGATATTCGCGCCTAAGTATCCGGCGCCGCGTAGCTTTTTGATGTGCCCCTCTGTAATGGAGGAAGCCATCCATTTGCCCCCCGCTCCATACATGTTTGGAGAAGGTTGAGGGGAAGGTGTGGACTTGGGCGTTGGAGCTCGAGTGCGCAAGAACGGATAGGCAAGGAGGAAGAAGGCGTGGGTAGAAAAAGGTTAAACCTTCTCCCTTTATAAGGGCAGCCGAAGCCATGCGCCCCCACTAGCCTGGTAAAACTCGCTTATTCCCCAAGCGCCGTAATCGATGGCGCGGTTGGGTTACCCACGCCCATATTGATGAGAATCCCGTAATAAGGGGGACACGATCCCTGCTTTGACAAGACGTGTCAGGAAACTGCCTCATGTTATGTGCAGAGTTAGTTAAAGGAAACGGTTCGAATAATCACCGGGCCATGACATGACGTCATGTTGCCGAAACGTGTCAGCAGATTAGATTTGTGGAAATATTGTTCTCTCTACGGTGGTATGTGGAACTTATTTTGCAGGGTCGGACACTATCATTGTATTCAAATTCTTCCGGGGTGTATTCGGAGGAGGAACCCTCCTTGCAATGCCGAAGACAATACTGCGCGCCGGACTCGATGTCATTGAAGCCTGGTTCAGGGGCTACTGAGGGAGTCCTGGATTAGGGGGTCTCCGAACAACCGGACTATATCCTTTGGCCGGACTGTTCTATGAAGATACAAGAATGAAGACTTCGTCTCGTGTCCGGATGGGACTCTACTTGGCGTGGAAGGCAAGCTAGGAATTACGGATATGGATATCTCCTCCTTTGTAACCGACCTTGTGTAACCCTAACCCTCTCCAGTGTCTATATAAACCGGAGGGTTTTAGTCCGTAGGACAACATACAGTCATACCATAGGCTAGCTTCTAGGGTTTAGCCTCTCCGATCTCGTGGTAGATCAACTCTTCTAATACCCATATCATCAAGAATAAATCAAGAAGGACATAGGGTTTTACCTCCATCAAGAGAGCCCGACCTGGGTAAAACATCATGTCCCCTGCCTCCTGTTACCATCCGCCTTAGACGCACAGTTCGGGACCCCCTACCCGAGATCTACCAGTTTTGACACCGACACCGCGGCTTCGCCCGAGCTCTCACCGGCGATGAGGGCTTCTTTGCCAAAATGAGAGGGAGGGATTTAGAGAGGGGACGGTGGCACACCTGCCCGTACCCGTAGCGTGGCTAGGGGTGGTCAGACGGCGTCGGAATCAAGCTTGCAAGCAGAGGAAGAACACGGTGGTTGCCAAAGTTGAGGAAGACAGCGAATGGAGGCCACTCCAGGGGCTCCAAGCAGGCGAGACGGCCTCACTGGAGAGAGGCGGAGGCCCTGGAGGGGTCGCCCAGGCCTGGCAGGGGCTAGAACTAGCGAGGCGACCAGAGGGGATCGTCGGCAAGCTCGAGCTCGGGGACCGCAGCACTAGGCCTTCCCGGCTGGGCTCCGGCTTCCTACGCGATTGTGGAGTGTGTGGGAGTGCTGGATGGTGCTCGAGGAGGCTAAGGGTGGCTCCATTTATAGGCGAGCGGCGAGGGGGGTTTCGATGAGCGGCGACAGTGAGAGGGGGATAAGGCAAAGCAGGTCAAGCGGCAACTGTGGGCAGACGGAGACGAGCACAGGATCGAGGGGAAGGCGACGAGTACAGTGCGCTCCGCACTGTTGGGCTGGCCGGACCTTGCCCGTGCTCACTGCGGCGAGCTCCGGCGTTGGTGAGCGCCAGAGGGAGGTTAATGGCGATGAGACGAAGATGGTGGCGTGGTTTTGCACGCTCGGGCAGGCGAGGGAAGCGAGCACGCGCGAACAGAGCGCTCGGCGGCACTCAGAGCGCGTCAACACGCATGCCAACACCCCTGGACGAATGTGGTCACTGCGTGAACTATGACATCAGGCCGATCTAAGCATAAACTTCATGTCTGGCATGTTGTTCGTGGTAGTTTTGAGTGTTACCACGATTTGGTTTGGATCCAGGTGCAGTAGAGAGGTTTTTACAAGCCATGTAAGTTTCTGATCAGTAACTTTGAACTGTTACTGTGGTCAAACGGCTGGGAGTTAGAGGCTGTGCTTTGGAGGCTAGTCATGAGTTACTAAGGTAAAGATGCACAAGAAAGTTCAGGTTAAAAGGAGCAAGTAAAATGGTAGTTGCTGTAGAAACCACCATTTCTGTCCAGAACAGAAAATATTTTCTGTAGCAAAAATATTCCAAAAAGTGATGAAATATTTTTGCTCAGGGAGGTGCCCTTGGGTTCACAGAATATTTGTGAATTATCTCAGATTTTTCTGAGCCATAAAAATTAGGGTTGCTTTGAAGCAAACTGGTCTGGCTAGGTTTTTTGAGAGAAAATGAATATTTTTCATTTAATAAAAATATTCCAAAGATTAATTTGGGGGTGGATCAGAAGAGAAATGATGATTTAGGAGGGAAGTGAAGCACTTGCGTGAAAGTCAAGGATGCCCAAGTGTTTAAGTCCATATGAAAAGATTCAAGAACTCCAAGTTTCAGAAAATTTTCAAATGGAGATCAATCAAATAAGAGAGGGCAAAAACCAGGATGTCACAATTACCGTACCACTCTGGTGCGGATCTCACTCTGGTTTACCTACGACGTTCGGTAGTAACTTGATCTGAAGTTACATGATCATCATCATTAGCTTCCTCACTAATTGGTGTAGTAGTCACAGGAACAGATTTTTGTGATGAACTACTTTCCAATAAGGGAGCAGGTACAGTTACCTCATCAAGTTCTACTTTCCTCTCACTCACTTCTTTCGAGAGAAACTTCTTCTCTAGAAAGGATTCATTCTTAGCAATGAATATCTTGCCTTCGGATCTGTGATAGAAGGTGTACCCAACATTTTCTTTTGGGTATCCTATGAAGACGCACTTCTCCGATTTGGGTTTGAGCTTATCAGGTTGAAACTTTTTCACATAAGAATTGCAACCTCAAACTTTAAGAAACAACAGCTTACGTTTCTTGCCAAACCATAGTTCATACGGTGTCGTCTCAACGGATTTAGATGGTGCCCTATTTAACATGAATGTAGCTGTCTCTAATGCATAACCCCAAAACGATAGTGGTAAATTGGTAAGAGACATCATAGATCACACCATATCTAATAAAGTATGGTTATGACGTTCGGACACACCATTACACTGTGGTGTTCTAGGTGGCGTGAGTAGTGAAACTATTTCACATTGTTTTAACTGAAGGTCAAACTGGTAACTCAAATATTTTACTTCTGCGATCATATCATAGAATCTTTTATTTTTGTTATGATGATTCTCCACTTCACTCTGAAATTCTTTAAACTTTTCAAATGTTTCAGACTTGTGTTTCATCAAGTAGATATACTCATATCTGCTCAAATCATCTGTGAAGATCAGAAAATAATGATACCTGCCACGATCCTCAATATTCATCGGACCACATTCATCAGTATGTATGATTTCCAACAAATCTGTTGCTCGCTCCATTGTTCCGGAGAATGGAGTCTTAGTCATCTTGCCCATGAGGCATGGTTCACAAGCATCAACTGATTCACAATCAAGTGATTCCAAAAGCCCATCAACATGGATTTTCTTCATGCGCTCTACACCAATATGACCTTAGTGCCACAAATAAGTTGCACTCTTATTAACTTTGCATGTTTTGGCTTCAATATTATGAAAATGTGTATCACCACGATCGAGATCCAACAAACCATTTTCATTGGGTGTGTAGACATATAAAGTTTTATTCATGTAAACAGAACAACAATTATTCTATATCTTAACTGAATAACTGTATTGCAATAAACATGGTCAAATCATATTCATGCTCAACGCAAACACCAAATAACACTTATTTAGGTTCAACACTAATCCCGAAAGTATAGGGAGTGTGCGATGATTATCATATCAATCTTGGAACCACTTCCAACACACATCGTCACTTCACCCTTAACTAGTCTCTGTTCATTCTGCAACTCCCGTTTCGAGTTACTAATCTTAGCAACTGAACTAGTATCAAATACTTAGGGGTTGCTATAAACACTAGTAAAGTACACATCAATAACATGTATATCAAATATACTTATGTTCACTTTGCCATCCTTCTTATCCGCCAATTACTTGGGGTAGTTCCGCTTCCAGTGATCAGTCCCTTTGCAGTAGAAGCACTTAGTCTCATGCTTAGGTCCAGACTTGGGATTCTTCACTTGAGCAGCAACTTGCTTGCTGTTCTTCTTGAAGTTCCCTTTCTTTCCCTTTGCCCTTTACTTGAAACTAGTGGTTTTGTTTACCATCAACACTTGATGCTTTTCTTGATTTCTACCTTCGTCGATTTCAGCATCACAAAGAGCTTGGGAATGGTTTCCGTTATCCCTTGCATATTATAGTTCATCACGAAGTTCTACTAACTTGGTGATGGTGACTAGAGAATTCTGTCAATCACTATTTTATCTGGAAGATTAACTCCCACTTGATTCAAGCGATTGTAGTACCCAGACAATCTGAGCACATGCTCACTGCTTGAGCTATTCTCCTCCATTTTTTAGCTATAGAACTTGTTGGAGACTTCATATCTCTCAACTCGGGTATTTGCTTGAAATATTAACTTCAACTCCTGGAACATCTCATATGGTCCATGGCATTCAAAACGTCTTTGAAGTCCCGATTCTAAGCCGTTTAAGCTGGTGCACTAAACTATCAAGTAGTCATCATATTGCGCTAGCCAAACGTTCATAACATCTGCATATGCTCCTGCAATAGGTTTGTCACCTAGCGGTGCATCAAGGACATAATTCTTCTGTGCGGCAATGAGGATAAACCTCAGATCAAGAATCCAATCCGCATCATTGCTACTAACATCTTTCAACATAGTTTTCTCTAGGAACATATCAAAAATAAAATAGGGGAGCTAAATGCGAGCTATTGATCTACAACATAGATATGATAATACTACCAGGACTAAGTTCATGATAAATTTAAGTTCAATTAATCATATTACTTAAGAACTCCCACTTAGATAGACATCCCTCTAATCCTTTAAGTGATCACGTGATCCATATCAACTAAACCATGTCCGATCATCACGTGAGATGGTGTAGTTTCAATGGTGAGCATCACTATGTTGATCATATCTACTATATGATTCACGCTCGACCTTTCGGTCTCAGTGTTCCGAGGCCATATCTGTTATATGCTAGGCTCCTCAAGTTTAACCTGAATATTCTGCGTGTGCAACTGTTTTGCACCCATTGTATTTGAACATAGAGCATATCACACCCGATCATCACATGGTGTCTCAGCACGAAGAACTTTCGCAACAGTGCATACTCAGGGAGAACACTTATACTTTGATAATTTAGTGAGGGATCATCTTATAATGCTACCGTCAATCAAAGCAAGATAAGATGCATAAAAAGATAAAAATCATTTGCAATCAATATAAGTGATATGATATGGCCATCATCATCTTGTGCTTGTGATCTCCATCTCCGAAGCACCGTCATGATCACCATCGTCACCGGCGCGACACCTTGATCTCCATCGTAGCATCATTGTCGTCTCGTCAATCTTATGCTTCTACGACCATGGCAACCGCTTAGTGATAAAGTAAAGCATTACAGGGCGATTGCATTGCATACAATAAAGCGACAACCATATGGCTCCTGCCAGTTGCCGATAACTCGGTTACAAAACATGATCATCTCATAGAATAAAATTTAGCATCACGTCTTGACCATATCACATCACAACATGCCCTGCAAAAACAAGTTAGACGTCCTCTACTTTGTTGTTGCAAATTTTACGTGGCTGCTACGGGCTTAGCAAGAACCGTTCTTACCTATGCATCAAAACCACAACGATAGTTTGTCAACTTGGTGTTGTTTTAACCTTCGCAAGGACTGGGCGTAGCCACACTCGGTTCAACTAAAGTTGGAGAAACTGACACCCGCCAACCACCTGTGTGCAAAGCACATCGGTAGAACCAGTCTCGCGTAAGCATACGCGTAATGTCGGTCCGGGCCGCTTCATCCAACAATACCGCCGAACCAAAGTATGACATGCTGGTAAGCAGTATGACTTATATCGCCCACACCTCACTTGTGTTCTACTCGTGCATATGACATGTACGCATAAAACCAGGCTCAGATGCCACTGTTGGGGAACGTAGTAATTTCAAAAAATTCCTACGCACACGCAAGATCATGGTGATGCATAGCAACGAGAGGGAAGAGTGTGTCCACGTACCTTCGTAGACCAAAAGCGGAAGTGTTAGCACAACGCGGTTGATGTAGTCGTACGTCTTCACGATCCGACCGGTCAAGTACCGAACGCACGACACCTCTAAGTTCTGCACACGTTCAACTCGATGACGTCCCTCGAACTCCGATCCAGCCGAGCTTTGAGGGAGAGTTCCATCAGCATGACGTCGTGGTGATGATGATGATGTTCTACCGACGCAGGGCTTCGCCTAAGCACCGCTACAATATGACCGAGGTGGATTATGGAGTGGGGCACCGCACACGGCTAAGAGATCAAGAGATAAATTGTTGTGTCTATGGGGTGCCCCCTGGCCACGTATATAAAGGAGTGGAGGAGGGAAGGGGCCGACCCTCTTGTCAGAGTAAATGACCATGGGTAGCCTAGCCGGCTTCCCCTGGTACTTCAGAAAATTATAGGCCGATCAAGACTCCAAGCGTCCAAGACATGGGGCCGCCTTCCACCAGCCGGCTACCTCTCAAGCCGGCTGCGCAAAGGCGGCCCAGCCCTGAAATCCTTGAGAAACAAGACCACAAGAAGGCCGACTTCCAGAAGCCGGCCATGAAAAGGCCGACTCCCAGGAGCCGGCCCCTCAGCAGGCGGCTAAGATCTTGCCCTCAGAGTCTGCACCCACATAACGTCGACAAGACGAGGCGTGGCTACAGTAAAGCCTGCCATCCCCGAATCCCGGCGCATGCATGGCCACAGTGCACCGTACGGGGCGGCCATCACCCATCCGGCGCGGCACTGTTGCCACGATGATCGTGACGTCACCCATGGCGAGCGGTCAGTACGACCCGTGGCTGGCGGGCCCCCTCGGTCAAGGAGATCTCAAAGGCGGTCAGGCTTCCCACAGTCGGCCAAGGGTATGGCCGGCTTCCAATAGCCGGCCAGCTCTCTCCCTCCAAGGAGGTGCTTCGTTAAGGAGACAAGAGAAGGTAAGGCTACAGTGATGAGCCGCCTCGCAGCGGCACTGTAGCCATAGTTACCACGACAAAGCCATCGTCACCAAAGGCAAGGCAATAGTAACCATCCTTCGACAAGACTGTCAAGCGGTGGGGCCAACCTGTCGACCAGAAGGCCGGTAGCCGGCGGGGCCTACCAGGCGGCGGGCCCATCGGTCGGCGGAGAAGCCGGCCAGCGTAGACGCAGACGGCTGGGGCCCGCGCCCAGCCGGATTTCCATTATACCCCTGGGGGGTAGGCCTATATAAACCCCCTGGGGCACCCATGCAGGGGGGGCTCTCTCTTTTCGATAGTTTTAGACACCACAAGGAGAAGAGGAGCGGGATGGCCTTGCCCTCCTTCATCCTTTCACCGAACAGCTCAAGGAGCATTCTGTAGCTACCCATCGAGCTAGTGATCATGCGGAGACCCTGCAGAGCAGCATTAGGGGTGTTATCTCCACGGAGAGCCCTAAAGCTGGGTAAGATTCGCCGACGTGCATGTGTTCGCCTTATCCCGTTTCCAGGCACCGGCGTTGTTTTATTGGCTCCCACAATGATAAGCCATCCATTGGCATATGTCGCACCAACCACCCGACATTTGGCGCCCACCGTGGGGCCAGGTGCACCGTCATCCGGAGACCTGTTCTGGACGGGAACCCTCTTCCTTGCCAATGTGCGTAGCCAGCCCGGCTCGCCCGATGGTGCTTGCCCCGACGCGCTGCAAGACGTCGCCGGCGCCTGCGCGGCAATCTGCCTCGCCGATCTTCTTGGCGAGGCTTGCATCACCGACGAGCCTGCATCCGACGCGGGCACAGACTGCCCCGAGAGCCACCTCGTCAGCCTCCTCGACCAACTCCACGTCTCTGGCGAGCTTGCCGCGGACTTGGAGTTGGTTGGCTCCACCGACCCGATGCTTGTCGACTCCGACATGGCATCCCTTGACGCCTTCCCCACCAACGTGGTGGTCATCAACGACCCTCTTCCTCGAGCCGACAGTAGCGGCAGTGCCATCACCGAGGTACTGGTCATCAGCCACGGTGCCCCCTCAGGCGAAAACGCCCACGACGCTCTGCAAACGGTGATGCACGACTTGTCCGTCCTCGTCCCGGCCGAGGCGGATGCCAAGACATTGGAGGCGCGCCACCTCGCCCTCGTTGCGGAGGGCCAGAAGCTCGCCACCATGAGACGCCTCACCGAGGCTCACCAACGCGAGGTTGACCGTGCCGCCTTCGGCACGCCGCCTCCCGACGGGCCGAGCCGCGTCGGCATCATCAAGAAACATGGCGCGGCTATCGCCGACATGCTGGGAGGAGACCGCCCTATCTATGCCACGCCTCTCGAGAACTTGCGCGCCGCCCAGGAGGCCGTAGACGAGTTGAATGGCTGGGGCCTGATGAGCTCCCCTACATGACCAGACGCATCCAGCAACTTATCGACGTGGCCACGGAGCGGCACGAAGCCGGCGTCCACGCCGAGAGTCCTCCACCGCGCCGAGAGCATGGCGCGACGTCCCGAACACCGACCACGGGCAACGCCCGCGCAAGAAAAGAAAAGGAGTCGGCTGCCAGCCGCAGCCGGACTCGAATCTCCATCGAGCGTGACGCAGAGGGCCGCCCTCGAGCCGTGGAGTGGCAGGGCAACCCCCCTCCTCCTCCGCCTCGTAGGGAGAGATACCCTACCCCGCCGCCTGTCACGCATCCGACTCTCGGCGGCCGGCTGGGTCGCCGCGAAGGAGTCGGCGAGAATGATGCCCGCCACCGGATCGACCGCCTTGCGCGATCCTTGGCCCTAGAAGAAGAAGATGATGTCGGCCCGTCTTGCTTCAGCCCCCGCATCCGCGACGAGCCCTTCCCCAAAGGGTTCTCACTCCCAAGAGACACGCCCAAGTACAACGGCTCCGTGAAGCCGGAAGATTGGTTGATCGACTACTCCACCGCGGTTAGCATCGCAAACGGCAACATGCGTGTTGCCGTAAAATATGTGCCCCTCATGCTCCAAGGCACGACGCGCACCTGGCTCAACAGCCTCAAGCCTTACAGTGTCAACAGCTAGCTAGACTTCACTGAAGCCTTCATACGCAACTTCACCAGCACCTACAAGCTTGCTCCCAAGCCCCGACAGCTCTCCTTGTGTGTCCAAGGGCCCAACGAATCGACTCGCGACTACCTCACGCGTTGGGCCGAGCTCTGCAATTCCTGCGAGGGAGTGCACGAGGTTCAAGCTATAGAGCACTTCACCGCCGGGTGCCAAGAAGGCACCCTCCTCAAGCACCGACTCCTCTGCGACGAGCCGACTACGCTTGACGAGCTGCTGGTCATAGCCGACAAATACGCCACGGCCGATTCCTCAATGAAGACCGAGCTCCGAGTAGACGCCTCCGGGAAGGTGCTCGCTCCAAGTCCAAAGACGTCGGCTGGAGAGTCCGGCCGACGCCCGTACCAGAACGACCACAAGCGCAAGGCTCCCCTGCCACCTTCCACCAGTCGGTAGGTGGCCACAGTCGAAGATGAACAACTCGAAGGGCGCCCACACCCAAGAAGCAGAAGGGCGGCAGGCCGGCTTGGCAGCCGGCTTTCTCCTACGAACAAGCACTTGATGCCACCTGCAAGTTTCACAGCGGCGCAAAGCCTTCAAACCACACAACCAGAAAATGCCATTGGCTCACACGGATCTCCAAGGGTGAGGGGATGGCGCCACCTCCGCCTGCTGGTCAACCGCCTCCGGCTCCTCTGCAGCCAGCCGCTCGACCAGCGGTCGGGGTAGTTCAAGACGAGTACCCCGACGAGCATGCCGCCTATGTCGTCTTTACAAGCCAGCCAGAAGATCGGTGTCGGTGTTAAAACCGGCGGATCTCGGGTAGGGGGTCCCGAACTGTGCGTCAAGGCCGGATGGTAACAGGAGACAAGGGACACGATGTTTTTACCCAGGTTCGGGCCCTCTCGATGGAGGTAATACCCTACTCCTGCTTGATTAATATTGATGATATGGGTAGTACAAGAGTAGATCTACCACGAGATCAAGGAGGCTAAACCCTAGAAGCTAGCCTATGGTATGATTGTTGTATACAGAGTTGATGTCCTACGGACTACAACCCTCCGGTTTATATAGACACCGGATAGGGTTAGGGTTACACAGAGTCGGTTACAATGGTAGGAGATCTTGATTATCCGCATCGCCAAGCTTGCCTTCCACGCCAAGGAAAGTCCCATCCGGACACGGGACGAAGTCTTCAATCTTGTATCTTCATAGTCCTGGAGTCCGGCTGAAGGTATAGTCCGGCTACCCGAATACCCCCTAATCCAGGACTCTCTCAGTAGCCCCTGAACCAGGCTTCAATGACGATGAGTCCGGCGCGCAGATTGTCTTCGGCATTGCAAGGCGGGTTCCTCCTCCAAGACCTTCATAGAAGATTGTAGACACCAAGAGTAGTGTCCGGCTCTGCAAAATAAGTTTCCACATATTGCCATAGAGAGAATGATATAAACACAAATCAAATCTGCTGACGTATTCCGCAGTGCGTCATCAAACTACGGCCAAGTCCTTTACTCGAATCGTTTTTACTTTTCCACCTCAGCACGTTTTGCGAGGCGGTTTCCTTGGCACGTCTTGTCAAAGCAGAGATCGTGTACCCCCTTTACGGGATCCTCATCAATACGGACGTGGGTAACCCAACCGCGCCATTTATCACGGCGCTTGGGAGGCAAGCGAGTTTTACTAGGCTGGTGGGGACGCACAACCGCATCCGCCCATATAAGGGGATAAGGATCCACCTTTTTACCTACGCCTTCTTCCTCCTTTGCCTATCCATCTCCTGTGCACTCGAGCTCCAGCGCCCAAGCCCGCACTTCCCACCTCAACCTTCTCCAGCAATGTCCGGAGCGGGAGGCAAGTGGATGGTCTCCTCCGCTACGGAGGGCCAAGTCAAGAAGCTAAGGAAGGCCGGATACCTTTCTAAGGACATCGCGCACCAGCTTCCCAAAAAGGGGTAGCTTCTCCCCACCCCAAGGCCCCATGAGAGGGTAGTATTTCTTCCCCACTTCCTCCGCGGACTGGGTTTTCCACTCCACCCATTTGTCCGGGGGCTCATGTTTTACTACGGCCTGGATTTCCACGATCTGGCCCAGAACTTCATCCTCAATATCTCGGCGTTTATCGTCGTGTGCGAGGCTTTCCTCCGCGTCCGCCCTCATTTCGGCCTCTGGCTCAAGACCTTCAACGTCAAGCCCAAGGTGGTGCGCGGCAGCCAGGCAGAGTGCGGAGGTGCCATGGCGGGCAAGATGGCCAACATCCTTTGGTTCGAGGGCTCTTTTGTGGAGACCCTAAAGGGGTGGCAATCCGGGTGGTTTTACATCACCGAGCCACGCGATCCGAACTGGATCGCAGCCCCCGAGTTCCGATCCGGACCCCCCACGCGGCTTATGTCCTGGAAAGAGACGGGCCTGTCGTGGGGTGATGAAAAAGAGGTGACCGGATTGCAAACATGCATCCAGTCCCTGGTGAACAAGCCAATCCGGCTTGTTAATGTAATCCAGGTTATGCTCGTCCGCCGGATCCTCCCATGCAACCAACGGGATTTTAATCTGTGGGAGTTCGACCCAGCGCAGCACCAAACCCTTAGCAGGCTCTTCGACACGACATACGAAGATGCCTGGAAGGTGCTATTCAAGGGCGCCGAGGCTCCCGCATCCGCTTCCGAGGACCGCAGATACAGCTCGCAGCGTCACGCTAGCGAGGTAAGCTATCTTCACCTTTTACAGGATGTTAAGCTTTTTTCATAGTTTGACTCTATGCGGGATCTAAACTCCCTTACCTTTGACAGGCTTGGCGAGCGATATCCGGATCAATTAACTGTCCGGCTCCGCTGCCCGAAGACCCAGCCCCAGCTCTACTAGTGAAGCTTCTGGTTCCGGCGCCTTATGTGGTGCCGGAGAAGAAGGCCAAGAAGAAGAAGACCACGGGGACTCGAAAGAGTGTCCGTAATGTGGTGGTGTCGGACTCGTCATCTGACGAGTCCGAGACGCCCTCTTCCCGTGAAAACGAGGAGGAGGAAGAAGAAAACTCTCCCCCCCAGCGGAGGGAGGAGAGAAGAGGAAGGCCGCCCCAACGGGGGAGGCCGAGGGGTCTAGGAAAAGGAAGACCCCTCCGCCGGACTACTGCCCCGACGCCGAAGAGGGCGGAGAGGAGTGGCCAAACAGGGCCAAGCGTCCGGCGAAATCGTAAGTTCGGATATCAGAGTAACTCATGATGTTCCTTTGTTGCACAGCTTTCCCTAATGTCGAATGTAATTATGCAGCCCGCCCGGGCCGAATTCAACGAATCGTCGGGCGGCTCCCTGGACTCATCGGATGTGAACTCAGTTCCGCCCGCTGTCTCCCCCCGCACTGCAGACGACGCCGAAGTGGCGTCGTGACAAGCTCCGGGGCAGGAGGAGGTGGTCCCGGAGGAGCCGCAAGGCAACCTCCCGGACTCCAGGAGTGAAGGGGATAAGGCCCCCCAGGGCTCCAAGTCCGGCTTTGTGCCAGACACCGCGCCGGAATCTTCCACAGTTCCGGACCGCGGTAGGCGAACTCCTTCCAAGAGGAGCAAGCCTTCTGAGCCGGCGGCCTCCATCCAACCGGAGGTGCCGGACAATCTGCTGGAGGTGCTCGACAGCGCCTCCATCGACGAGGGGCACCATACTATTATGAGTACGGTGATCCAGAAGGTTCAATCCGTCAAGAGCGGACTGACTGAAGCTTGCGCTAGCCTTCTAACCGGCTTCGAGGTAAGTAAAAATATGTAAAAATATTACCGCATAGACAGTAGCCCCTGATGCTCTGTTTGGCGTTCGGAAAGAAAAGCCGAATAGAGGATCTACTAAATATCGCAGGAGTCTAACAAAAAAGAGTCAATATGCGTATGTAGGCTTCGCTGCTATCCACCGCCGCACTGACTGCGGAGGTGGGTGTCCTGAAGCAGGACCTCGAGCGGACTGAGCAAGAGCTTGGCCTTGCCAAGCGGCGGCTCGAGGAGAAAGAAGGTAAGAAATACCTTACAGAAAAAATGCCTATAAAAAGGTGTGATTGCAAAAAGATAACAGGATTGTACTGCTTATTGTAGGGGCCACGACTGAGGTGGCGACCCTTAAGCAGGCGTTGTCTGAGGCCGAAAAGAAAACGGCCACGGAGCGCACCGAGCGAGACAGACTTGGGGCTCAGGTCGGCGAGGTTCAGCAAGAGCTTCAGGCTCTCATGAAAAAACATGAGAGTTTGGAGCTTGAGTCAAAGGTGCCAGCATCCGAGCTCGCAATGGCCCTTGAGACTGCCAAGTCTGCCAAGGCCGAAGCCCAAATGGCCCTCCAAGAGTTGGAGGAGATGAGGAAGATAGCAGCGGGTAAGGCATTCTTTATGCAAAGCAGAAATATAAAAGTAAACTACTTGTTACTTACCCGAATCTGGAGCTCTCCAGGGGCATTCGCAGATCTTCCCCGCAGCGTATCCGACGCTGCCGCATTCTACCGAGCTGAAGGGGGAAGCTTGACAAAGAAGGTGTTCTGGTCTCAGTATTCTGAGGTCGGACACCCTATGCCCTTGAGCGACCAGCTGAAACAGCTGGTTGAGCTCCACAAGGCGGCCGAACAGGCCATGAAGGGCTTCATAGTTCGGCTGTGGCCTGGAGAGGCCCTACCTGGGAGCTATTTCGGGCTGGTGCGGCGGCTGGTGGAGGCCTGTCCGAGGCTCGAGGTCATCAAGCGCTCCGTCTGCATCGAAGGTGCCCGTCGGGCCCTTGCCCGTGCAAAGGTGCACTGGGGTAAGTTGGACGGTGAGAAGCTTGTGAAGGACGGGCCGCCGCCGGGGAAGGAGCATCGCAAGCCCGAGAACTACTACAAGGATGTTCTTGCAGGTGCCCGCCTTGTGGCGGATGAACTACTACATGAATGAACTCGCTCGTGTTTATCCTGTGCGCTGAAAACTTGTTCATATGCGCTAAGCAATGCTTATTGAATTTAAAATATTACTTTCTGTGCGTCCGTTTATCAAAAAATTGAGAGATGGCCAGTCGTCGGCTTCTGCCCCCATGCCACTAGTGCTGGGGTGTTCGGGATAAACCTGAGCGCTCTTTTTCACATAGTTGGGTCCTTCGAGGGAGGTGCTCTGCACAACGAACCAGGCAATCGGACTATAATGCTTGAACACTCTCACTTAGCCATAGAACTCTATAATTTTAAATTTCGGCGAAGCCCCTAGTTCGGAAGACCGAGTTCGGGGCGCTATCCACGCCTTGGCCGGACAAAGCCGGCTCCTCGCTCGAAGCGGCATAAGTCTTTAGGGACTCGAAAAACCTCTCGAACAGCGACCAGTCTCTCGCCTCATCATGACAGTCAGTTTTAGCTTTCACCACTGAGGTGCTTAACCCAGCTGAACCGGTGCACAATCGCAGTGGTTCTCCTAATGCTACCTTAGCCGATATAGCGGAACGTAAGGCACCAAAACATAGGAGCCGGGAAAACCCAACTATTGACCCAAATCATGATTCAGAGCCGATGCATATAGTGCTATAAGTTCGGGGTGCCGCACTTGTGAAAGTGTACGGACTTCTCACACCATAATGAGGGGTACTGAAGCCCCTGGCGTGTTTTCCGTACCATGGTGTACGGGTGCCATCATGTAATTTAATAAACATATATGTGAAAAGAGGATAATGCAAAAAAATAGACAAAAAGCTATGCATTGTTTATAGAGAGGCTATTTATCAAAGCCGAATGATACAAATAGTGCGATAAGCAAAAAGATATTGGACTATTTAACATGTCCTGACCAGGGGCAGACCGCGGAATTGTATTCGAAACAGGTATGCCGCTCGTAACAGAGACCACCTGGGAGTTCCATAATGCGGCATGGCTTGTCTGCCTCCCTGGATCTTGCATCGTTTGTGCGGCAGTCAAATTGCCGAACAGGTCGTCCGAAGTATGGAGTCCTGAAAGTAAGAAAAAATTAAAAAAAGACTCCGGCAGCCCCTAGTACGTTTTAAGCCGTATTTTGGGTGTGCCGTTCTTGTGCCCCTTCCCCTGTGCCCATGGTATTTCAAGGGCGTAGTTATGTACGCGAGGCACTGGTTTCGCTATGTCGCGAGAGTTGGGGTTGGGGACGCATTGCTACGCTTGCTCAGACGTGCCAGGCGGTCCTGCTGTGGGTTACTCCGGGCGCGCTTGGCAGTGTCTGGCTTTTTAACGGCCGAACTGGAGAATTGCCTAAGAAGGCTACTTTGTACTTCCGCTGCGAGAGCCGCCGTGTGCTCCTCCGTACGGAGGGAGCGTTCGGTGTTTCCATTGACCGTGATTACTCCTCGAGGGCCTGGCATCTTGAGCTTGAGATATGCATAGTGTGGCACCACATTGAACTTTGCGAATGCAGTTCGTCCGAGCAGGGCGTGATAGCCACTGTGAAACGGGACTATATCGAAGATTAACTCTTCGCTTCGAAAATTGTCCGGGGATCCGAAGACCACGTCAAGTGTTACTGAGCCTGTACAGTTGGCTTCTACACCTGGTATAACGCCTTTAAAGGTCGTTTTTGTGGGCTTAATCCTTGAGGGATCTATGCCCATTTTCCGCACTGTATCCTGGAAAAGCAGGTTCAGGCTACTGCCGCCGTCCATGAGGACTGTTGTGAGATGAAATCCGTCGATGATTGGGTCTAGAACCAATGCGGCGAAGCCGCCATGACGGATGCTAGTGGGATGGTCCCTTCGATCAAAAGTGATCGGGCAGGAGGACCATGGGTTGAACTTTGGGGCGACTGGCTCCAACGCGTATACGTCCCGTAGCACACGCTTCCGCTCCCTCTTGGGAATGTGGGTTGCGTATATCATGTTCACCGTCTGCACTTGTGGGGGAAAGCCCTTCTGTCCAATGTTGTTCGGCGGGCTGGGCTCCTCCTCGTCGTCGCTGTGCAGCCCCTTGTCTTTGTTTTCGGCTCTTAACTTGCCTGCCTGCTTGAACACCCAACAATCCCTGTTAGTGTGATTGGCTGGCCTTTCGAGGGTGCCATGTATCTGGCACAAGCGGTCGAGTATTCGGTCCAAACTAGACGGGCCCTGAGTATTCTTTTTGAATGGCTTTTTCTGCTGACCAGATTTATAGCCTCTGAATCTGGCATTGACTGCCATCTCTTCATTGTTGTCGCTGCTAACGCGGCATTTTTGCTTATTCCGACGTGTCCTGCCACTTTTGTCCTTGGTATCCGAACTACCAGGGTTCTTTGATAAGTTGTTACTGCGAGCTAGCCAGCTATCTTCTCCCGCGCAAAAGCGGGTCATGAGTGTCGTGAGGGCTGCCATAGATTTCGGCTTTTCCTGTCCCAGGTGCCGGGCAAGCCACTCGTCGCGGATGTTATGCTTGAAGGCTGCTAGGGCCTCTGCGTCCGGATAGTCGACTATCTAATTTTTCTTTGTTAGGAACCGTGTCCAGAATTTCCTGGCCGATTCCTCTGGCTGTTGAATTATGTGGCTTAAGTCATCGGCATCCGGTGGTCGCACGTAAGTGCCCTGGAAGTTGTTGAGGAATGCGGCTTCCAGGTCCTCCCAAGAACCGATTGAGTCTGCTGGCAAGCTGTTAAGCCAATGCCGGGCTGGTCCTTTAAGTTTGAGCGGGAGGTATTTGATGGCGTGTAGATCATCGCCGCGTGCCATGTGGATGTGAAGGAGATAATCCTCGATCCATACCGCCGGATCTGTTGTGCCATCGTATGATTCGATGTTTACGGGTTTGAAACCCTCTGGGATTTTATGATCCATTACTTCATCCGTGAAGCATAGCGGGTGTGCGGCGCCTCTGTACTGGGCTATATCACGAGGCAGCTCGGAAGAGCTATGTCTGTTGTGTTTGGCCCGGCCGGATTTGTTGTATCCGGAGTGAAGATCATCGTCACGTGCCGTAGGGCGCATGCGCGATCCATAGATCGATCTTGTTTGTCTTGCCTTATCCTCTAGTATGTCTCGCAGGTCTGGCGCATTTTCCCGTGCCTTAGTTGAGCGACGTCGGGGCATGGCTTCTCTTGAGGGCCGAGAGGCCTCTCTGTCGCGGCCGCGAGGTGGCCGGTCTGCCATGTCGTGCGCTGGTAATGTAGGTGCTTCCTTCTCTGATCGGGGTAGCGGCCTGCGCTTTGGGTAACTCTTGGAGGGGCATTCGAGTTCATACTCTCGGCTGCAAGGACCTCAGTCCATCTATCAGCTAGCAAATCTTGGTCAGCTCTAAGCTGTTGCTACTTTTTCTTGAGGCTGCTTGCCGTGGCTAAAAGCCTGTGTTTGAAACGCTCTTGTTCGGCGGGGTCTGATGGTATGACGAATTCGTTGTCATCGAGGCTTGCCTCATCTTCAGAGGGAGGCATATAGTTATCATCCTCGACCTCTTGGTCTGCCGCTCTCTCATGAGGGCTGGCTTCTCCATCTTCCTGTGCCAAATCATGCTAGGGTGGGTGTTCTTCGGCGCTATCCGGGGTAGTATTATCTCCCGTGCCGGAATCGCCATTTTTGCTTTGGCGGGATTTAGAGCGGCGCCGCTGACGCCGGCGCTTTGGCTGTTTCTTGGAGGTGTCATCCCCCGCTGTTCCATCGCCATCTCCATCTTTTGGAGTATCCACCATATATATGTCATATGACGAGGTGGCCTTCCAGCGCCCTACAGGTGCTGGTTCCTGTTCGTCTCCTACATCGTCGTCCATACCGTTGATGTCTTCAGAGCTGAAGTCAAGCATGTCGGTTAAATCGTCGACAGTGGTTACAAAGTGGGTGGTGGGTGGGCTTTGAACTTCTTCATCGTCCATATCCCATCCTCGCTGGCCGTAATCCGGCCAGGGCTCTCCTGATAAAGAGAGAGACTTGAGAGAATTCAGGATGTCGCCAAAAGGCGAGTGCTGAAAGATGTCCGTGGAGGTGAACTCCATTATTGGCGCCCAATCGGATTCGATCGGCAGGGGCGCGGGGGGTTTGGAGTCCGGAGAGGAGTCCGGATCCTCGGAGTCGTGAGTCATGCGGAGTGTGGGGCTGGCGTTTGGCTTGATCGCCTTTGAGATCGCAGCACCCGAGGTGACGTGCAACCGCTCATCCTCGATTGACACTACTGGCTCGGAATTAAGGGTCAGAGCTGGTGCGTTTGCGGCCTCCGGGATACTGTTCGGTGACAAAGCTAGATCATGCCGCGCGAGACAGTGCGGCGCGCTTGGTTGTGGCTCGAATCCGTCGAAGATCAAATCTCCGCGGATGTTTGCCATGTAGTTTAGGCTTCCAAACCTGACTTGATGGCCAGGGGCATAGCTTTCGATCTGCTCCAGGTGGCCAAGCGAATTGGCCCGCAGTGCAAAGCCGCCGAAGACGAAGATCTGTCCGGGGAGAAAAGTCTCACCCTGGACCTCATCGTTGTTGATGATCAAGGGAGCCATCGGGCCTAAAGGCGATGACACAGAGGAACTCTCAATGAAAGCACCAATGTCGGTGTCAAAACCGGCGGATCTCGGGTAGGGGGTCCTGAACTGTGCGTCAAGGCTGGATGGTAACAGGAGACAAGGGACACGATGTTTTTACCCAGGTTCGGGCCCTCTTGATGGAGGTAATACCCTACTCCTACTTGATTAATATTGATGATATGGGTAGTACAAGAGTAGATCTACCACGAGATCAAGGAGGCTAAACCCTAGAAGCTAGCCTATGGTATGATTGTTGTATATGGAGTTGATGTCCTACGGACTACAACCCTCCGGTTTATATAGACACCGGATAGGGTTAGGGTTACACAGAGTCGGTTACAATGGTAGGAGATCTTGAATATCCGCATCGCCAAGCTTGCCTTCCACGCCAAGGAAAGTCCCATCCGGACACGGGACAAACTCTTCAATCTTGTATCTTCATAGTCCTAGAGTCCGGCTGAAGGTATAGTATGGCTACCCGAACACCCCCTAATCCAGGACTCCCTCAATCGGCGTAGCCGACGCCGACAAAACCAAGAAGTCAACGCAGTCGCCTCCAACAACCCAGAGTTCATGCACTGGTCAGAAAGGCCTATTAGCTGGAGACGGACAGATCACCCAGAGGTGATGCCGTCTCCCGGCTCTTACGCATTGGATCTAGACGCCACCCTCGCTACAGAAAGGCGAGCCACCCGTTTCTCCCGCGTGCTGATAGATGGTGGGAGTAGCATCAATATCCTATACCGTGACACCATGGAGAAGCTGAGCATCAAGACAAAGCAGCTCATGCTTAGTCGGACTGTGTTCCATGGCATCGTACCCGGCTTGTCCTGCTCCCCAATCGGCAAGATCAAGATAGATGTCCTCTTCGGGGACAAGGATCATTTCCGCCGAGAGGCGGTGTGGTTTGAAGTGGTGGATCTAGAGAGCCCTTACCACGTGTTGCTTGGTCGACCTGCCCTGGACAAGTTCATGGCTGTACCCCATTATGCCTACCTCAAGATGAAGATACCAAGTTCCAAGGGCATCATCACCATAGCCGGAGACTACAAGAAATCCTCCGAGTGTGCGGCTGCGAGCAGCCGGCTGGCCGAGTCCCTTGTAATTGCTGAAGAGAAGAAGATACTGGACCGAGTCGTGGCCATGGCCGGCAAGCAGCCGGCCCTGTCCCCCGACCCCAAGGAATGTGGTGCCCAAGGTTCTTTTCAGCTGACCAAAGAAACAAAGAGGGTACCTCTGGACCCAGATCACCCAGAAAGGCTTGCCACCATCGGGGCAAACCTGGACAGCAAATAGGAAGGCGAGCTCACCGATTTCCTCCGTGAGAATCGGGACATTTTCGCATGGTCCCCCAAGGACATGTCGGGTGTGCCGAAGGAATTCGCCGAGCACAAGCTACATGTCCGAGAAGGTGCGAAACCAGTCAAACAGCCTCTTCGCCGACTATCGGAGGAGAAGAGAAGGATTGTAGGAGAAGAGATAGCCCGGCTTCTGGCAGCCGGCTTCATTATGGAAGTTTTCTTCCCAGAGTGGCTCGCCAACCCGGTCCTCATGCTGAAGAAAAATAACAAGTGGCGCATGTGTATAGACTACACTAGCCTCAACAAGGCTTGCCCCAAAGATCCCTTCGCCTTGCCAAGGATTGATAGAGTAATAGACTCCACAGTCGGATGCGAGCTGTTGAGCTTCTTGGATGCTTACTCAGGCTACCATCAGATAAAGTTGGATCCAGCTAACCGCCTGAAAACCGCCTTCATCACACCATTCAGAGCCTTCTGCTACCTGACTATGACATTCGGCTTGAGAAATGCCGGTGCCACTTTTCAGCGTTGCATGTAGAAATGCCTCCTCAAGCAGCTCGGCAGAAATGCCCATGTCTATGTAGATGATATTGTAGTGAAGACGAAGAAGCGTGGCACCTTGCTGGAAGACCTCAGAAAAACATTTGAAAACTTGCGCCGATTCCAAATCAAGCTCAACCCCGAGAAATGTGTGTTCGGAGTACCAGCCGACCAGCTCCTAGGCTTCCTGGTCTCCGAACGCGGCATCGAGTGCAACCCAATGAAGATCAAGGCCATAGAGAGAATGGAGATTCCCACCAAGCTGCGGGATGTCCAGAAGTTCACCGGATGCTTGGCTTCCCTGAACCGCTTCATCAGCCGGCTCAGAGAGAAAGCCCTCCCCATCTACCGACTCATGAAGAAGTCCACTCATTTCGAGTGGAACGACCAGGCGGACCAAGCCTTCCACGAGCTAAAGAAGATGCTGACCATGCCACCTGTCTTGGCGGCACCGGCTGAAAAGGAGCCCATGCTCCTTTACATTGCCGCTGCTAGCCGGGTGGTCAGCACTGTCATCGTAGTCCAGCGCCCATAAGAAGGCCGGGCTCAGCCGGTTCAGAGGCCGGTGTATTATTTAAGCGAAGTCTTATCCACCTCGAAGCAGAACTACCCACACTACCAGAAGATGTGCTACGGTGTGTACTTCGCTGCCAAGAAGCTCAAGCCCTATTTTCAAGAGCACCCCATCACGGTCGTGTGTGCTGCCCCGCTCGCCAAGATCATAGGCAGCCGGGATGCATCCGGCCGAGTGGCCAAATGGGCCATTGAGCTGGCCCCCTACGCGATCTTCTACCAGCCCCGCACCGCTATTAAGTCCCAGGCACTGGCCGACTTCCTCGTCAATTGGGCCAAAACCCAATACCTGCCACCGGCTCCCGACTCCACTCACTGGCGGATGCACTCCGATGGGTCCAAGATGCACACCGGCTTGGGAGCCGGCATCCTCCTCACCTCTCCCAAGGGCGACAAGCTCTAGTATACATTGCAAATTCATTTTGCCGCCTCCAACAATGTGGCCGAGTACGAGGCGCTCATACACGGGCTCCGGCTAGCCAAAGAGCTTGGCATCCGCCGGATCCTGTGCTATGGCGACTCAGATTTGGTGGTCCAACAGTCATCCGGTGACTGGGACGCCAAAGATGCAAACATGGCGAGCTATCGTTTCCTCGTCCAGCAAATCAGTGGATATTTTGAAGGATATGAGTTCCTTCATGTACCACGTGCCGACAACACGCAAGCAGATACCCTGGCACGAGTAGGATCCACCCGGCAAGCCATACCAGCCAGCGTTTCTCTCCACCACCTCCTCAAGCCGTCTATCAAGCCGTCTCCAGAATCTGATTCCATCTTCATGCCGCCTGACCCCAACGCAGTCGGATCCGACTTGGGAAACCAAGCAGGTTGCGCGGGGACTCCAACAGGCAGCTCGGGGACTGCCATAGTCGCACCCGGCCCGGGGAATTCGGAACTCGGCCCGGGGGCTAGTGCAGCCGGCCCGGGGACTACATCAACACAACAGGCGATGGCCAACTCCAACTCTTCACCACCCAGCCCACCCGCCCCTATCATAGTGGCAGTCCTGACAATAGAAGAAGTCACAGGGCCCAACCCATCCTCAACTTCTTAGTAAACAGAGAGCTGCCAACCGACGAGATCTTGGCAAGACAAGTTCAACGCCGAGTCGGAGCCTACACAATTGTCAGCCGAGAGCTTGTTAGGCGCAGCGTCACTCGAGTCTTCCAGCGCTGCGTCGAACCAGAGAAGGGCATAGCAATCCTTAGGGATATCCACCAAGGCGAATGCGGCCACCATGCAGCCTCAAGATCACTCATCGCCAAAGCTTTTCACCATGGATTTTTCTGGCCGACTGCTTTGGAAGACACCAAGGAACTAGTCAAACACAGCAAAGGGTGCCAAGTTTTCAGCTCCAAGCAACACCTGCCGGCTTCTGCACTCAAGACCATCCCCCTCACCTGGCCCTTTGCCATCTGGGGGCTGGACATGGTGGACCCGTTCAAGACGGCACGCGGCGGCATGACACATCTGCTCGTCGCTGTGGACAAATTTACCAAGTGGATTGAGGCAAAGCCGATCAAGAAGTTGAATGGGCCGACTGCCGTCACCTTCATCGCAGATATTACAACCCGGTATGGCGTACCTCATAGCATCATCACCGACAACGGCACAAATTTTGCAAAGGGAGCACTGGCACGATTCTGCGCAGCACACGGCATTCGGCTTGACCTAGCGTCCGTTGCCCACCCGCAGTCAAACGGCCAGGTCGAGCGAGCAAACGGCCTCATCCTCTCCGGCATCAAGCCCCGACAGGTCGTGCCACTAGAGTGTTCGGTCGGCTGTTGGCTCGACAAGCTGCCGGCCGTCCTTTGGAGTTTCTGCACTACCCCAAACAAGTCGACCGGCTTCACCCCTTTCTTCCTTGTATATGGTGCCGAGGCTGTCATCCCAACTGACATCGAGTTCGACTCGCCTCGGGTCACCATGTACACAGAGGCGGAAGCCAAGGAAGCACGAGAAGATGGTGTTGACCTGATGGAAGAAGGCCGACTGTTAGCTCTCAGTCGGTCCGCCATCTATCAGCAGGGTCTGCGCCGCTACCACAGCCGGAAGGTCAAGCCAAGATCTTTCCACGAGGGCGATCTTGTGCTTCAGCTGATCCAGCGAAGAGCCGGCCAGCACAAGCTCTCCGCCCCTTGGGAGGGCCCCTTCATCATCAACAGAGCTTTAGGCAATGACTCCTACTACCTAATCGACGCGCAGAAGCCGAAGGCACGCAAGAGAGATGATTCTGGCAAAGAGTGGGAACGACGGTGGAACGCCAATCTCCTCCGAAGATTTTTACAGTGAAAAAGTAGTATGTAGCACGCCACCTTTTGCACTAAGTACGAGACAAGAGGTGCCTCGAGGAGCACTCAGGGACTACCCTCTTTTATCTATGAATGACGAGTATCATGCATATGATTATGTTACTACACTCGCTTTTTTCGTCCGGCACCGGGTTCAACCAGTCGGCCCGGGGACTCGCCGCCTCAAGTTATATCTAAAGTTCCACCTGCAGTCAGACAAGTAGCGTGCCGGCACCCAAGCCCCTCCTTGCCAAAAGTCGCAGCTCGAAGAATCGACTGTCCGACTGGCAAGAGCCAAAGGCAAGAAAGGATGCCCACGCGAAAAACGGCTAAGGACCAACGAACTTATATAACGTGAGCCGGCCTCCCACCCCGCCAGCCGGCTACCAGAGCAGTCGGCTGGCTGGCTTCCCGTTCACCTTGCAGCAATGTGAGAAAGCTCGAGTACTTGCCTTCCCAAAACGACCAAGTCCTTCTCCGGCCGCAGACTGCAGAGCAGCTGTCCGGCTGGGAAGGCGGCAGCCAAGGGAAGGAGGCAAAGGAAAAAGCTAAAGGATAAAAAGCAAATATAAACAGAAGCCAAACACATGCATAATATTTACACAAAAGACCTTCGAAAGGCCAGCATTCAACATAGTCTGAATACACCCCCAGTGGGTGGAACTGCGCAAATTTAAAAGATTGCTCAAAAGAGTAACAAGCAGGAAAGCAAGGATGGCGGATCAAGCCAGGGGAACAACGGGTGAGTTGGGCAGGTTGGCGGAGTCGG
Source organism: Triticum aestivum (assembly GCF_018294505.1). Classification (NCBI taxonomy): domain Eukaryota; kingdom Viridiplantae; phylum Streptophyta; class Magnoliopsida; order Poales; family Poaceae; genus Triticum; species Triticum aestivum. The sequence goes on along the minus strand of NC_057806.1, from coordinate 609,898,050 downwards.
CGGTGCCGGCTGGAGGAGTGACCGGCTGGCGAGTCTCGGCATCGTTGCTAGAGGCACGATCAGGCTGAGGCGGGCTGGTCGCTTCACCATCGGGCACAACATCTTCATCATCCTCTCCCTCCACCCCTTCGCCCTCATCACTGGAGGCAATCTCCTCCGCTGAGTCTTCACCTTCGGCCGGGTTTAGCCTGAACCACTCCTCCGGCTGAGCGACGCCGGCGTCATCCACCTCAGGAGCAAAGGCGCTAGTGTCGGTATACTCGGCAATCACCGAGGCATGCTGGATGATAGCTGGCCGCACCGCCTCCAACTCCTCGTCAGCCTCCTGCCGCCAGGTGCTCAGCTGGTCTAAGTTCAGCCCTGGATACCAGGGTTGAATGAACTCCAGTTCCCGCCCTGCGCCAGACCAGGCCGCTGACGCCTTCCAAGCCTCGAAGCGGCCGACTGCGACCTCCAGCCAGTCGGCAGTCCGACTTGGGGTGCGCGGAATAACCTCGCCAGGCCAGTAGGCGGCCAGCACTTGCGCTCGGCGCACTGAAGACGACGGAACATGTGGTGGGCCGGCTGCAGGCGGGCTTGAAGCCCCAGAAGCTACTCCTCAAGTGACCGGCTGGCACCCGGCGTGATCTCGGCCCCCCTACCATCGTGCGTCGCGGTAGGCCTCGATGGCTTGGGTGGCGGCGGCTGAGTAGCGGGGAAAGTAATCTGCACAAAGAGGAAGGCAGTGACACAAAGTCAAAAAATGAATCAGATAGTAGGAGGCAGGCAAGGAAGCAAAGAAGAAGATGGCCTACCGTCAATCAAGTCTTCCACCCGGCTGTAGCCTTGGCTCAACGCCTGCCTCGTCTCGGCCCAGTTTGCCGCCTCGGTCTCGTATTCGGCTTTGAAGGCGGCCTCGCTGTCCTGTGCCGCCTTTAGGGCCGCCTTGTGGCTCTCCTCCTGGTCGGCCAGCCTCTTGGCCAGGCGGTCACGCTCTTGAGCCAGGGCGGCGCACTCGGCCTCCTTGGCATGAAGGGCGGTCTGGGCTTCGCTCAGCTGGCTCCTCAAGTCAGCATTAGCCCCTGCAGATATGAAGAAAGAAGTTGTCAGGAAAAGATCCGACCCGACTACTCAGCAGTCGGCTCGAATATCGGGGACTACACCCAGTGGGTGCGTTGACGCTCCCCCACTTAAAAGAAAAACGAAGTACTTACTTCGGCTCTCGGTTAGATCAGTGGCTCTGTGATTCAACTCCTGGGCCTGGGAGTTGAAGGCCGCTGCGCGGAGGTTGTGGTACTCCTGCAGATAAGACAAGGGACACGAGTAAGAACAAGATGGCAATCAAGCTTTCCAATAAGTTCCAAGCCGCCTGCTCAGTAGCCGGCTCGGAACTCGGGGACTACACCCAGTGGGTGCGCTGACGCGCCCCCACGAAAGAAATTAAAAGCAATGGACAAGGAGCAGGAGGACTCACCTGAATAATCGACCGCGTCGTGAGAAACTCCTGGGTGTACTGCTTCAGCGCAGTGGCTTGGGCTTGAAGCCGGTTACGGACGTCCTGCGCCGCCACATCCAGCACGGCCGTCCCGCCGCCCGGCGTCCACTCGGACGAGCTGTCGCTGGCCGCTTCTAAGTCCTGGGCCGACGAGCCGGCGTCCATGGTTTTCTCCGCGTCCGGCGCTGAAGTCGCCTTCCCGCGCGCCGGCGAAGCAGTGACGAGATCACAAGATCCCCTCCCACGGTCGGCTCAGCTCCAGCCGGCTGCATGGGTAGCACTTTAGGCCGGTTTCCTCGGTCCGCTCCAGTCAGCGGCGATGGCGCCACCTCCCTCTCCATCTCCGGCTGGCCGCGGCCGGCCTCCTCCGGCGGGGGCACAGGGGTGTCTGGAGCCGCGGCGCGGAGGGGAATGACGAACTGTGGAGGCTGGTTCTGATGGGCCTCCGCCTTCCTCTCCACGTCTGCGGCTCTGCCTGGGCCTTGGTGGCTGCGACAGCTCGCGCCTCCGCCGACTTCTGCTTCGCCTCTCGAGCCGCCCTCCGCTCCTCCGCCTCCCGCACTTCTCGCACGTTCCGCTCCGTCGCCTCTAGGAGGTCGGCGCGGGGATTCACCCGGCGGGAGTTTGAGGACCCTCCCACGGCTCCGACCACGGAGGCGGCAGGGGCCCGTTCAAGAGAAAGGGGGGCCCTGTTTTTTTAAAAGAAGTCAAGAAGAAGGCTTAGAAAGATATCAACCGAAGAAGAAAAAGAAAGGCGTAAGAGCGATAACACCTACGCTGAAACCGACTGCGGCTGCTTCACCACCTTGCGGAAGTGGGCCGCCTTCGCGGCCGCCTCATCCCGCTTGGTCTCCGCCGCGGTACTCTTGGGCTTCTTGTGCCGACTGCCGAAGTGGGTCGACGCGGCCCGGTGCTTCTGCGCGCCGCCATGGGGAGCCGGCGCGGCGGATGGGCCCGCGCTTTGGTGATCGGGCGCCGGCTGACGGCGCGGAACGACTTCGGCCTTAGCATCATCCGGCCAATCCTCGAAGGCGGCCCCGAGTCCAGAGCCACCTGCCTCGCCGCCCTCCCGTGCGACGTCTTCTTCCATGGCGGCCGCCCCCAGATTCGGGTCGTCCACATCGTCCATCCTGCGGTCGGGGAGGAACTGGCGCTCCACCCCCGCAGCCCCGGCTGCCGGCGGAAGCATGGGATTCTGCTAGAAACAAGCCGACTGGTCAGGAGTCGGCCATCACAAACCAGACAACATGGGAAGAAGAAAAGAAGAGAAACTTACCACCGGTGGAGGATTGGCGCGAGAGTACGGCACCTTGCCGTACTGCCACTCCTCGGTAAGCTTGCAGTTGGAAATGTAGTTCACCATGTAAGACAGCTCGGCGTGAGGCATCTCCTTGGTGCTTAGCCGGCACGGGTCGAAGCGGCCGCTCATCTGGCAGATCATATGAGGTCGGCCCTGGAGCGGGAGCACCTGGCGCTCCACGAAGACGGCCACCAAGTCGGCCCCGGTCAGACCCTCCGACTGGATCATCACCCGGAGCCATGCAACGGAGGCGGCCCCACCCTGAGACAGCGACCTGGCCCGAAAGGACCATGAGGGCTGCCTCCCAGCCGGCGGGCCAGCTACGTAAGCCGACAGATTGACGAAGTCGCCTTGCGGAGCGATGTTCTTCACGTAGAAGTAGGACTTCTGCCAAAGCTTCACCGACTGGATCAGCGGGATGGGCGGAAACGGGTTGTTGTCGCTCGTCCTCCGCATGACGATGAAGGCGCCACATGGGGCGGGCACGCCCGCGACAACAATATCAAGCTTGCACTGAAAGAATTCTCCCCACAGTTCGAGGGTGGGGAGGACACCGAGAAAACCCTCACACAAAGCAACGAAGGCTGACAGCAACATAACCGCGTTCGGGGTAAGGTGATGCGGATGGAGATGATAAAATTCAAGGAACGAGCGGAGGAACCCGCTCGCCGGCAGGCCAAAACCGCGCAGGCAGTGCGAGCGGAAGATTACCGGCTCGTCCTCTTCCGGCGCCGGCAAGATCTCCCTCTCCGGCGCAAGGCGGACCCGCATGAGATCCGCGCCCGGCAGCCGCCGCGTCCGACGGAGGAAGTCGACGTGGTCGTCGTGGACGTTGGAGCCGTCCCAGGAGCTCGACAACGCCATGGGGATGGCGCGGCGACGAGAAAGGTGCGGCGAAAGGAGGGCGCACGACCCAGCTGCGACGAAGCAACGGCAAGCCAAGAAGATTGGCAGGAAGGCCGAGCGGCGGCAGGTAGCTGTCGTGGTGGAGAGGAGGAAGAAGAAGGAGGGGCAGAGCGAGGGAGAGCGCGCGAGCGTTTGGCGCTCCCCTCCTCTCCCCCTACTTATAGCCTCGTGCGGCAAAGCCGAGGAGGCAGGACGTGGGGGGATGTGGGATTAACTGCACCCACTCCCCCACGCCCCGCGATTATTGCGCCATCACGGCGTGAGGAAACCGCTGCTGGGGCGCGCGCGGTCCGTCCGGGCCGCAGAAGATCCGCGCATGGGCTGAGGCCCTATAGTGGCGGGCCCCAGACTGCGGCGGCGCCCCGTCGCGCACGTGGGCTGGCAGGCCCATCCAGCCGAAGGATGCCACGTGGCGCGCAGGCGACGAACGGTCAGCTCGCAGCCGGACTCGCGCGCCGACTGGCACCCGCCTTCAAGCTTCGAGATCTCTAGGAGACGGCACGCCTAGTCGAAACCGGCTCCTAGTTCCCGGCTACTCAAGATAGGAAGCTGACTGAGCTCCTCGTCTTTTTTCTACCTCGGAGCCCAACCAGCTTCGGGGACTACTATCGGAGTAAATGACCATGGGTACCCTAGCCGGCTTCCCCTGGTACTTCAGAAAAATTATAGGCCGATCAAGCCTCCAAGCGTTCAAGACATGGGGCCGCCTTCCCCCAGCCGGCTACTTCTCAAGCCGGCTGCGCAAAGGCGGCCCAGCCCTGAAATCCTTGAGAAACAAGACCACGAGAAGGCCGACTTCCAAAAGCCGGTCATGAAAAGACCGACTCCCAGGAGCCGGCCCCTCAGCAGGCGGCTAAGATCTTGCCCTTAGAGTTTGCACCCACATCACGGCGACAAGACGGGGCGTGGCTACAATAAAGCCTGCCACCCCGAATCCCGGCGCACGCATGGCCATAGTGCACCGTACGAGGCGGCCATCACCCGTCCGGTGCAACACTGTTGCTACGATGATCGTGACATCACCCACGGCGGGCGGTCAGTACGACCCGTGGGTGGCGGGCCCCCTCGGTCAGGGAGATCCCAAAGGCGGATAGGCTTCCCACAGTCGGCCAACAGTATGGCCGGCTTCCAATAGCCGCCCAGCTCTCTCCCTCCAAGGAGGTGCTTCATTAAGGAGACAAGAGAAGGTAAGGCTACAGCGATGAGCCGCCTCGCGGCGGCACTGGAGCCATGCTTACCACGACAAAGCCATCGTCACCAGAGGCAGGGCAACAGTAACCAGCCTTCGACAAGACTGCCGAGTGGTGGGGCCAACCTGTCGACCAGAAGGCCGGCAGCTGGCAGGGCCTACTAGGCGGTGGGCCCATCGGTCGGCGAAGAAGCCGGCCAATGTAGACGCAGACGGCTGGGGCCCGTGCCCAGCCGGATTACCATTGTACCCCTGGGGGTAGGCCTATATAAACCCCTGGGGCACCCATGCAAGGGGGGCTCTCTCTTTTCGATAGTTTTAGACACCACAAGGAGAAGAGGAGCGGGCTGGCCTTGCCCTCCTTCATCCTTTCACCGAACAACTCAAGGAGCATTCTGTAGCTACCCATTGAGCTAGTGATCATGCGGAGACCCCGCACAGCAGTATTAGGGGTGTTATCTCCACGGAGATCCCTGAAGCTGGGTAAGATTCGTCGGCGTGCATGTCTTCGCCTTATCCCGTTTCCAGGCACCGGCGATGTTTTATTGGCTCCCACAATGATAAGCCATCCATTGGCATATGTCGCACCAACCACCCGACACCTCTCTATGGCGCGCCCTAGGGGAGTCCTACTCCCACCGGGAGTAGGATTCCCCCTTTCCTAGTAGAACTAGGAGCCCTTCCAAGTAGTAGGAGTAGGAGAGAAGGAAAGGGAAAAGAGAAGAGAAGGAAGGAGGGGGCGCAGCCCTTCCCCCGAGTCCAATTCGGACTAGGTCTTGGGGGGCGCACGGCCTGCCTCTCTCTCTTTCCCCTAAAGCCCAATAAGGCTCATACACTCCCCAGCGCATTCCCGTAACTCCCCGGTACTCCGATAAATACCCGAATCACTCGGAACCTTTCCGATGTCCGAATATAGTCATCCAATATATCGATCTTTACGTCTCGACCATTTCGAGACCCCTCGTCATGTCCCCGATCTCATACGGGACTCCTAACTACCTTCGGAACATCAAAACACATAAACTCATAATATAACTGTCATCGAACTTTAAGCGTGCGGACCCTACGGGTTCGAGACTATGTAGACATGATCGAGACACGTCTCCGGTCAATAACCAATAGCGGAACCTGGATGCTCATATTGGCTCCTACATATTCTACGAAGATCTTTATCAGCCAAACCGCATAACAACATACGTTGTTCCCTTTGTCATTGGTATGTTACTTGCCCGAGATTTGATCATCGGTATCTCAATACCTAGTTCAATCTCGTTACCGGCAAGTCTCTTTACTCATTACGCCAACCCAACAAGTACCTTCGGAGACACCTATAGAGCACCTTTATAATCAGCCAGTTACGTTGTGACATTTGGTGGCACACAAAGTGTTCCTCCGGTAAACGGGAGTTGCATAATCTCATAGTCATAGGAACATGTATAAGTCATGAAGAAAGAAATAGCAACAAACTAAACGATCAAGTGCTAAGCTAACGGAATGGGTCAAGTCAATCACATCATTCTCCTAATGATGTGATCCCATTAATCAAATGACAACTCATGTCTATGGTTAGGAAACATAACATCTTTGATCAACGAGCTAGTCAAGTAGAGGCATACTAGTGACACTCTGTTTGTCTATGTATTCACACATGTATTATGTTTCCGGTTAATACAATTCTAGCATGAATAATAAACATTTATCATGATATAAGAAAATAAATAATAACTTTATTATTGACTCTAGGGCATATTTCCTTCATGAACTATCAACGTCCTAACAGATGATCGAAACATACCCCCTTTTACACTAATAAATCATTATGATTATTAATTAAGCAGAGATCCTTCTTACACATGAGCTGCATCTAAATCTAATGTTCTCTGTCATATATAGTTATCAACTTGAAGAACTCCAATCAGCTTCAAAAGTTATTAACGCAATGATGATATATGTTTTCAGGCAATACATGCCATAATTAGCAGACCAATCATGTTAAATTACCAACATGTTTACTTGTTTAAGTGCACAACGCTGACCACATGTCGGTAACTTCTGTATAAATAGCATGAAAATATATACACCACGGACATACACTAGTAGAAAAAGGGTCAAATGTGAAGCACATTAGTGTCGGTTTGAATTTGAGCCGGCACTAATGTGACCATTAGTGCCGGTTCCAACGGCTAGGCGGGCGGGCATCATTTGTACCGGTTTTTGGGAAACCTTTAGTACCGGTTCATCCCACGAACCGGTACTAATGAGGCCAGTGCGGCTGTGGTCAGGCTAGGTCCCCCACGAAGACCTTTAGTACCGGTTCATGGCATGAACCGGTACTAGAGTTTCTTAGTAAGCTGATTTTTAGTCCCACCTCGCCAAGAGAGAGGCAGTATGAGCGGTTTATAAGCCGTGAGTGCAGAGACAATGACAAAGAGGCACAATTCTCACCTGCATGTTGATTAGCTTCAAGCCTTTCAGAATAGCATAGATTGCACTGAGCTATGTGCAGTGTAGTCTACACTATTCCGAAAGGCTTGAAGCAAATTAACCAGCATTGCACCTCTTTTTTATTTTTAATAACTTATTTGAACTCCGGACTTCTTGTGTTCAGAATGCAGCATTCAAAGCGACGTCATCAATTTCAACATGTTCTGACATCATTTACTATTTTTCAGTCATTTACCGAATTGTTTAAAGAGCTAAATGACCGTGAAATAGAAAATCACTACAAAATGAACTGTGAAAATGTTGAAATTTAGCATGGTATCATCATTTCACCCAGGAAGGGGAGCCTTGGCGCAGTGGTAAAGCTGCTGCCTTGTGACCATGAGGTCATGGGTTCAAGTCCTGGAAACAGCCTCTTACAGAAATGTAGGGAAAGGCTGCGTACTATAGACCCAAAGTGGTCGGACCCTTCGCTGGACCCTGCGCAAGCGGGAGCTACATGCACCAGGTTGCCCTTTATCATCATTTCACCCAGATAGCATGTGCGAAAGAGTAGAGAGGGTCACGGCAAAAACTGGATGCACTTCGTGTACAAACTGGACAATCTCTTCCGAAGCATTAGGGTTTCGGACGAGAACTCATCTGTTACACGGGCACTTCAATGTTTTTTAAACTTATTTGAACTCCGGACTTCTTTTGTCTTCAGTATGCAGCATTCGAAGCAACTTCATCAATTTCCAACATGTTCTGACATCATTTGTTGTTTTTTAGTCATTTACCTAATTGTTTAGAAAGCTAAATGACCGTTAAATTGAAAATCACTACAAAATGAACTATGAAAATGTTGAAACTTGGCATGGTATCATCATTTCACCCGCATAGCATGTGCTAAAGAGTAGAGAGGGTCACGACAAAAACTAGATGCACTTCGTGTACAAACTGGACAATCTCTTTTGGAGTATCAGGGTTTCGGACGAGAACTCATCTGTTACACGGGCACTTCAATGTTTTTAAACTTATTTGAACTCCGGACTTCTTTTGTGTTCAGTATGCAGCATTCAAAGCGATGTCATCAATTTCCAACATGTTCTGACATCATTTGTTGTTTTCAGTCATTTACCTAATTGTTTAGAGAGCTAAACGACCGTGAAATTGAAAATCACTACAAAATGAATTCTGAAAATGTTGAAACTTGGCATGGTATTATAATTTCACCCGCATAGCATGTGCGAAAGAGTAGAGAGGGTCACGGGAAAAACTGGACGAACTTCATGTACAAACTGGACAATCTCTTTCGGAGTATCAGGGTTTCGGACGAGAACTCATCTGTTACACGGGCACTTCAATGTTTTTTAAACTTAATTGAACTCCGGACTTATTTTGTGTTCAGTATGCAGCATTGAAAGTGATGTCATCAATTTCCAACATGTTCTGACATCATTTGTTGTTTTCTAGTCATTTACCTAATTGTTTAGAGAGCTAAATGACCGTGAAATTGAAAATCACTACAAAATGAACTATGAAAATGTTGAAACTTGGCATGGTATCATCATTTCACCCGCATAGCATGTGCTAAAGAGTAGAGAGGGTCACGACAAAAACTAGATGCACTTCGTGTACAAACTGGACAATCTCTTTTGGAGTATCAGGGTTTCGGACGAGAACTCATCTGTTACACGGGCACTTCAATGTTTTTTAAACTTATTTGAACTCCGGACTTCTTTTGTGTTCAGTATGCAGCATTCAAAGCGATGTCATCAATTTCAACATGTTCTGACATCATTTGTTGTTTTCAGTCATTTACCTAATTGTTTAGAGAGCTAAACGACCGTGAAATTGAAAATCACTACAAAATGAATTCTGAAAATGTTGAAACTTGGCATGGTATTATAATTTCACCCGCATAGCATGTGCGAAAGAGTAGAGAGGGTCACGGGAAAAACTGGACGAACTTCATGTACAAACTGGACAATCTCTTTCGGAGTATCAGGGTTTCGGACGAGAACTCATCTGTTACACGGGCACTTCAATGTTTTTTAAACTTAATTGAACTCCGGACTTATTTTGTGTTCAGTATGCAGCATTGAAAGTGATGTCATCAATTTCCAACATGTTCTGACATCATTTGTTGTTTTCTAGTCATTTACCTAATTGTTTAGAGAGCTAAATGACCGTGAAATTGAAAATCACTACAAAATGAACTGTCAAAATGTTGAAACTTGGCATGGTATCATCATTTCATCCGCATAGCATGTGCTAAAGAGTAGAGAGGGTCAAGGCAAAAACTGGACGCACTTCGTGTACAAACTGGACAATCTCTTTCGGAGTATCAGGGTTTCGGACGAGAACTCATCTGTTACACGGGCACTTCAATGTTTTTTAAACTTATTTGAACTCCGGACTTCTTTTGTGTTCAGTATGCAGCATTCAAAGCGATGTCATCAATTTCCAACATGTTCTGACATCATTTGTTGTTTTCAGTCATTTACCTAATTGTTTAGAGAGCTAAACGACCGTGAAATTGAAAATCACTACAAAATGAACTGTGAAAATGTTGAAACTTGGCATGGTATCATCATTTCACCCGCATAGCTTGTGCGAAAGAGTAGAGAGGGTCACGGCAAAAACTGGACGCACTTCGTGTACAAACTGGACAATCTCTTTTGGAGTATCAGGGTTTCGGACGAGAACTCATCTGTTACGCAGGCACTTCAATGTTTTTTAAACTTATTTGAACTCCGGACTTCTTTCGTGTTCAGTATGCAGCATTCAAAGTGACGTCATCAATTTCCAACATGTTCTGACATCATTTGTTGTTTTTCAGTCATTTACCTAATTGTTTAGAAAGCTAAATGACCGTGAAATTGAAAATCACTACAAAATGAATTCTGAAAATGTTGAAACTTGGCATGGTATTATCATTTCACCCGCATAGCATGTGCGAAAGATTAGAGAGAGTCACGACAAAAACTAGACGCACTTCGTGTACAAACTAGACAATCTCTTTTGGAGTATCAGGGTTTCGGACGAGAACTCATCTGTTACATGGGCATTTCAATGTTTTTTAAACTTATTTGAACTCCGGACTTCTTTTGTGTTCAGTATGCAGCATTCAAAGCGACGTCATCAATTTCCAATATGTCCTGACATCATTTGTTGTTTTTCAGTCATTTACCTAATTGTTTAGAGAGCTAAATGACCGTGAAATTGAAAATCACTACAAAATGAACTGTGAAAATGTTGGAACTTGGCATGGTATCATCATTTCACCCGCATAGCATGTGCGAAAGAGTAGAGAGGGTCACGGCAAAAACTGGATGCACTTCGTGTACAAACTGGACAATCTCTTCCGGAGCATTAGGGTTTCGGACGAGAACTCATCTGTTACACGGGCACTTCAATGTTTTTTAAACTTATTTGAACTCCGGACTTCTTTTGTGTTCAGTATGCAGCATTCAAAGTGACGTCATCAATTTCCAACATGTTCTGACATCATTTCTTGTTTTTTAGTCATTTACCTAATTGTTTAGAAAGCTAAATGACCGTTAAATTGAAAATCACTACAAAATGAACTGTGAAAATGTTGAAACTTGGCATGGTATCATGATTTCACCCGCATAGCATGTGCTAAAGAGTAGAGAGGGTCACGACAAAAACTAGACGCACTTCGTGTACAAACTGGACAATCTCTTTTGGAGTATCAGGGTTTCGGACGAGAACTCATCTGTTACACCGGCACTTCAATGTTTTTTAAACTTATTTGAACTCCGGACTTATTTTGTGTTCAGTATGCAGCATTCAAAGCGATGTCATCAATTTCCAACATGTTCTGACATCATTTGTTGTTTTCAGTCATTTACCTAATTGTTTAGAGAGCAAAATGACCGTGAAATTGAAAATCACTACAAAATGAATTCTGAAAATGTTGAAACTTGGCATGGTATTATCATTTCACCCGCATAGCATGTGCGAAAGAGTAGAGAGGGTCATGGGAAAAACTGGACGCACTTCATGTACAAACTGGACAATCTCTTTCGGAGTATCAGGGTTTCGGACAAGAACTCATCTGTTACACGGGCACTTCAATGTTTTTTAAACTTAATTGAACTCCGGACTTATTTTGTGTTCAGTATGCAGCATTCAAAGTGATGTCATCAATTTCCAACATGTTCTGACATCATTTGTTGTTTTCCAGTCATTTACCTAATTGTTTAGAGAGCTAAATGTCGTGGTTCTAAGCCTGACAGTAGAGTGGGGGGTAGGTATGGAGAGGCAAGGTCCTAGCTATGGAGAGGTTGTAAGCACAAAGGATGTACGAGTTCAGGCCCTTCTCGGAAGAAGTAACAGCCCTACGTCTCGGAGCCCGGAGGCGGTCGAGTGGATTATGAATGTATGAATTACAAGGTGCCGAACCCCTCTGCCTGTGGAGGAGGGTGGCTTATATAGAGTGCGCCAGGACCCTAGCCAGCCCACGCAGGAGAGGGTTTAAGGTGAGTTAAGTCTGGGGCGTTACTGGTAACGCCCCACATAAAGTGCCTTTACTATCATAAAGTCTACTTGATTACAGGCTGTTGCAGTGCAGAGTGCCTCTTGACCTCCTGGTGGTCGAGTGAGTCTTCGTGGTCGAGTCCTTCAGGCCAGTCGAGTGAATCCTCGTTGGTCGACTGGAAGGCGACCTCTTCTAAGGATGTCCTGGGGTAAGTTACTTGGATCAGGTCCATGACCCTACCCTAGGTACATAACCCCATCATTAGCCCCCGAATGGATTGAGGCTTCGAGTGAAGAAGGAGTTGATGTCGTTTCCGATTAATCTTTGTGCTCCGGTTGTGCGCTGTTATGGACCAAAGAATCCCTTTGTCGACAGGGAACAACTTGCCTTCAGTCGACTTGATCCATTCTGTTTTTGCGTCGAGTGATCTTTCAGGCTTCGACGATCTCCGAGCGACGGGTCGCCGGAAACACCGCGCCTGACAGACTGATTTGTTGCTCGCGGATTCCGCGGGATGCGAAATATGGGGGCGCGCGCGAAGCGGGGCGGACCGCGGCGTTCGGATGGGACGAGGCATAGACGCCTCGATCTCCGCGCCGCCTTTTTCGCCACGTATCCAGCCTGCATAACTGCTCTCAGATATGATTAGATCGACTGGGCCCACATATCAGCCACTCGGAAGGGACCTTATAAATGCGCCCGGCGAGGATTTCTGTGCTGCGCCCCAGCATTCTCCCTCTCTCTCTGCTTCCTTCTTCCCAGCTCAGCGTGCTCGCTCTCGCCCCCGCACCACTTCCCTTCGCGCATCTCACCGGCGACCATGGCCAAGGAGAAGACGGCAGCGCTGGAGCGTGCAAAGAAGGCGTCGGCATCGGAGAAGGCGAAGGGGAGATCCACCAGCCGCGGAGGGTCCTCGTCCAGATCCCGCCTGCCGAAGGCTGGGTCCAAGGAGACTGGATCCAGTCGACCATCACGGAGAAGGACCTCCTCGACATGGCCAACGAGGGCTTGATCCCTCACGGAGCTGCGAGGTTGCCGGGGAAGGAGTGGCAGCCACAGCCAGAAGAGGGTGAGTGTGTGCTTTTGGCCACTCATGTTGATCGTGGGTTTTCCTTGCCGCCAAGTATTTTCTTCCGTGGCTTCTTGAATTTCTTCGGAGCGCAGCTCCACCACTTTACCCCAAACTCCATTGCCTATCTTGCTGCGTTCGTGTCCATGTGTGAGGGTTTCTTGGGCTGTCGACCGCACTGGGGTTTGTTCAAACATATATTCACGTGTCGATCTCAGACCGTGAAGAAGGCGAGCCCAGGTGATGAGAGAACCCGAGTCGTCCAAATGTGCGGAGGCCTGGGGATTCAGGTGAGGAATAAGAGCACCTTCCCGCCCATGACCTTTCCCGAGTCCGTCAGAGGCTGGCAGTCGACTTGGTTCTACTGCCAGGTCCAGTCGACGCCAGGGCAGTCGAGTGGACTCCCTCCGTTCACCATGGACCGAGTGAGCAAGCCTTCCCCTCTGAAGCTGATTCCGGAGGAGAGAGCCGACGTGAAGATGTTGATGGAGCGCGTGGTGCAGTTGGTTCGGGAGGGAGTGACAGGCATGGACCTCTTGGAGGTTTTCCTCAGGCGTCGCATCCAGCCTCTCCAGTTCCGGAGCCACTGCATGTGGTTGTACTGTGGGACCGAAGACGAGACCAGAGTCCATCCAGAAGCAGTCGACGATGTCACTCTGGAAAGATGGATGGCGGCCGTCACCGGAAACAAGGACAACCCGCGCGGAGCCAGAAGGGTTCCTCCACTCGACCACAACAGCGACTCAAACAAGGTACACTTGCTCTGCTCTCCACTGCGCCCTCGTCGTATTCATTTCTGTTAATCCTGCCGACTGGTCGACTGATTCTTGTCTGGGCATTTGTTAGGCCCTCACCGAGCTGTACTCGATGCCCAATGGGGCACAAGCTTCGACTGAGGAGGGCGAGGCGAGCGGAGGCGAGAGCCAGGAAGAGGAGGAATGGGACTCGGATGTCGCAGAGGACGATGACGACGATGATGATGATGTCAGTGATGAAGACGACGTCGAGGACGAGGAAGAGGAGGAGGAGGAGGTCGTGCCACCGCGCTCGGAAAGGCGGTCGAAGCTCGTCCACGACCCTTCGACTGAACGTGGCAAGGGGGTTGCGACGCAGTCGACCAAGCGCCCTAGGACCACCTCTCCAGCGCCGACTGAAAAGGCGCCGAAGCAGCCCAGGGCGGCCTCGTCGAAGCCGATCAAACTCTTGCCGAAGATGAAGGTGTCCATCCCTACCATATCAGGGTAACCGTGCTGCTCATATTTTCTTATTCTGTGTGAACTTTATCTCTGGTCGACGCTGAAGTTAGTCGACTGATCCTTTGGAGTTGCAGTGCTGCTACTTCTGAGACCTCGGCCCGGGCTGATGACCACGAGATGGAGGATGCAGCAACTTCGAACCCAGGTACTGTGTTCTTAACACCGTTTTTAGTCGACTGACTCGCGATCTCTGATCCTGATTCTTCTTCGCAGCTCCACCCAATACTGTTATCAATCTTCCTGATGATGATGAGGATGAAGAGCCGCTGAAGCACAGGAGGAGTCGGAAAGCGTCCGCCAGTAAGGTGCCTCAGGATGTGACGGCGCCTGAGATTCTGACTGTGGAGGAAGAGAACACCACTCGACACACGGTGTCCTTCGCAAATCCACTGACGAGTGCTCAGCAGCCCTCCCTCTTCACGACGCACCACGTCCCAGAGGACCAAGCTGGCGCAGCGAAGGAGGCGATACGCCAGGCGGGACTCATGATGGAGCAGCTGAAGACCATCCGGGACGCGAGCCAGGCAGCTTATGACGCCAGTTCTGCCCTCCAAAGCAATGTCCAGGTCAGTCGACCGCTGTTTGTTCTGTTGGATATGCTACCAAAAACTTTTCTTTTCCGGAATTTATATTAGTCACCCACTGGGTGTGTCGAATAAACTCCGTGTTAGCGGGGGCACGCTGAGTGCACCCGCTGGGTGTAGTCCCCAAGGCTAAGGTCGACTGCTGGCAGTCGGCCTTAGGCTTTATGATGTCAATCTTTCTGTCAGTCGACTGGTCGACTGGACTTCACAAACCGGTGGGGGCACGCTGAGTGCACCCACTGGGTGTAGTCCCCAAGGCTAAGGTCGACTGCTGGCAGTCGGCTTTAGGCTTTATGACGTCAATTTTTCTTTCAGTCGACTATGTCGACTGGATTTCACAAACCGGTGGGGGAGAATGCATCTCTCTTTTTTTTTTTTGAGGTCGACTGGTCGACTTTGTCTTCAACAGGATTAGTGGGGGCACGCTGAGTGCACCCACTGGGTGTAGTCCCCGAGACTACGGTCGAATGCTTGTATTCGGCTGTAGTCTTAGAAACGTGTGTTTTTCCCTTTTCACTCGGAAGTGAATTATTTTTGACATTTAGTCGATTGGTTCTTCGCAGAACTCTTGTGATCTTGTGGTTCGCTACTCAGAGCTGGAACAAAAAGCTACTCAAGTCGAGCTGAGCTTGAAGCTGGTTCAGGAGAAATTGACAAAGGCAAAGGAGGAGACCGAAGGTATGTTTGGTGAGATCCTGACGACTGCTTTTCCCCTTGCTTGTTTCAAAATCTGATCTTGCTGTAACTTGCAGGTACGGTAAGGGAGGCCCAGCAGAAGAAAGACCTTGAGCTAGCTGAGAAGATCAAGCTTGCTGACGAGAAGTTAGCTTCAGTCACCAAGCTCGAACAAGACAATACCAATCTGAAAGCTGCTCTTGGGATTGCCAACAAGGAGGTCAGTCGACTGAAAACTGATAAAGCTGCCCTGACCGTCCAAGTCAGCAAATTGACTGAGAAGAAAACTGAACTGGAGGCCTTCCTGAGTGGCCTTGCCAAGAAGCTGTTTCTTATGCTTGAAGGTAAACCTCCATGTTTGGCAAATATTTCCAATTGTGGCTTTTCCATTCGACTATCTCCTTGACTTAGTGATCACCCTTGCAGAATTTTGTCAAAACTTTGAAGAAGAAACCAGCCGACTGGAGCCAAACCTCGACCCCGTCAATTCTCCGGTGAACGACGAAGTTGCCATGGATGTTTTCCGACTGGAGTCTCGTGTTGCAGCTGTCGTGGACTATCTCGCAAGGCTGAAGGCCGCCACATCTCGCATCGACTCGACGCTCTGGCCTGAGGAGACGCTTCAGAATGACCTTGAGTCGTTGATGGCCCGCTTGAACACGATCCCTGGTCGAGTGCAGGAGTGGAAGAAGTCCTCGGCTCGGTGTGGTGCAGATGTCGCTCTGTGTCTGGCCCGAGTCCACTGCAAAGATGCGCGAGAAGAGAAGCTGGCGGCCCTTTGGGTGGCCAATACCAAGAAGCACGACTTCAGGTCCTTTATGGAGACTTTCCTTGCAGCTGCCACTCGGATCGCCGACGGAATTGACCTTGACGAATTTGTTGCACCTTCCAGCCCTCCACAGGAGGGGTAAAAAACTTCTTCTGGCTCGACGCTTTAAATTTGCCTCGGTATGCCGAGTGAAATTGTAACCGACAAACCTTAACAGGCTTGACGCCTGAGCACTTTTGGTTCCTTTAGATGTCAATTCAAACTTGGATTTGGTGCTTGAATACGATTGCCTTCGGCTCGGAATGTCTTTTGCAGGTTCAAAGCAAGGTGCCTGTGCTGCAATCGACTTATTCTTTAGTCCACTTAGGCGAGCACGAGGCTGCAGCTAAGCCCCCGAGTGGAAGGCTGGCTTACCACTCGGTAGGATTTTGATAACTTAGGCGAGCACGAGGCTGCAGCTAAGCCTCCGAGTGGAAGGCAGGCTTACCACTCGGTAGGATTTTGATAACTTAGGCGAGCACGAGGCTGCAGCTAAGCCTCCCGAGTGAGAGGGTTGCTCTCCACTCGGCAGGGTTTTTATACCTTAGGCGAGCACAGGGCTGCAGCTAAGCCTCC
The DNA here is from genome assembly GCF_018294505.1 of Triticum aestivum. Lineage (NCBI taxonomy): Eukaryota > Viridiplantae > Streptophyta > Magnoliopsida > Poales > Poaceae > Triticum > Triticum aestivum. Next base: position 609,881,282 of record NC_057806.1, on the reverse strand, counting down.
GAGTGAGAGGGTTGCTCTTCACTCGGTAGGATTTTTATAACTTAGGCGAGCACATGGCTGCAGCTAAGCCTCCGAGTGAGAGGGTTGCTTTTCACTCGGTAGGATTTTTATAACTTAGGCGAGTGCTTGGACTGCAGCTAAGCCCCCGAGTGGGAGGGTTGCTCTTCACTCGGTAGGATTTTTATAACTTAGGCGAGCGCATGGCTGCAGCTAAGCCTCCGAGTGGAAGGCTGGCTTACCACTCGGTAGGATTTTTATAACTTAGGCGAGCACATGGCTGCAGCTAAGCCCCCGAGTGAGAGGGTTGCTCTTCACTCGGTAGGATTTTGATAACTTAGGCGAAACGGATTCGCAGCTAAGCCTCCGAGTGGGAGCCTGGCTCACCACTCGGTAGGATTTTTACAACTTAGGCGAGTGCTTGGACTGCAGCTAAGCCCCCGAGTGAGAGGGTTGCTCTTCACTCGGTAGGATTTTTATAACTTAGGCGAGCGCATGGCTGCAGCTAAGCCTCCGAGTGGAAGGCTGGCTTACCACTCGGTAGGATTTTTATAACTTAGGCGAGCGCATGGCTGCAGCTAAGCCTCCGAGTGGAAGGCTGGCTTACCACTCGGTAGGATTTTTATAACTTAGGCGAGCGCATGGCTGCAGCTAAGCCTCCGAGTGGAAGGCTAGCTTACCACTCGGTAGGATTTTTATAACTTAGGCGAGCGCATGGCTGCAGCTAAGCCTCCGAGTGGAAGGCTGGCTTACCACTCGGTAGGATTTTTATAACTTAGGCGAGCACATGGCTGCAGCTAAGCCCCCGAGGGTTGCTCTTCACTCGGTAGGATTTTTGTAACTTAGGCGAGCACAGGGCTGCAGCTAAGCTCCCGAGTGGGAGGGTTGCTCTTCACTCAGTAGGATTTTTTACAACTTAGGCGAGCACAGGGCTGCAGCTAAGCCCCCGAGTGAAAGTCTGGCTTACCACTCGGTAGGATTTTTATAACTTAGGCGAAACGGATTCACAGCTAAGCCTCCGAGTGAGAGTCTGGCTCACCACTCGGTAGGATTTTTACAAACTTAGGCGAAACGGATTCGCGGCTAAGTCACCCACTGAGGGGGAATTTTATTGTGGACAAAAATAAAAAGTGACAGAAATTATGGAGGAACTATGACACTATTATTTTGAGGTCCATGAACTACAGAAGTACTTTATTGCAACTCATCCGAGTGATAAAACTTAAGTGTAAAATGGGCGGAGTAGCTCCGCGTTCCAAGCTCGGGGCTCGTTGATATTATGCTCGACGTTGTAAAGACGGTACGCCCCGTTGTGGAGGACCTTGGTGACGATGAAGGGGCCTTCCCAAGAAGGAGCAAGCTTGTGTGGTTTGTGCTGATCCACTCGGAGAACCAAATCCCCTTCCTGGAAGGCTCGACCTCTCACATTTCGGGCGTGGAAACGGCGCAGATCTTGTTGGTAGATGGTCGACCGGATCAGAGCCATCTCCCTTTCTTCCTCTAAAAGGTCGACTGCGTCCTGCCGCGCTTGTTCAGCTTCTGCTTCGTTGTAGATTTCAACTCGAGGAGCATTGTGGAGAAGATCACTCGGCAAGACTGCTTCAGCTCCATAGACCAAGAAGAATGGAGTTCTTCCGGTCGACCGATTAGGCGTGGTCCGCAGTCCCCAGAGTACAGATGGAAGTTCGTCGACCCAAGCTCCAGCCGCGTGTTTGAGATCACGCATCAGTCGAGGCTTCAGTCCCTTGAGAATCAGTCCATTAGCTCGCTCTGCTTGTCCATTCGACTGCGGATGGGCGACTGATGCGTAGTCGACCCGTGTGCCCTGGGAGTCGCAGAAAGCTCTGAATTCCTCTGAGTCAAAGTTCGACCCATTATCCGTAATGATGCTGTGCGGGACTCCATATCTGAATATTAGTTCCCTGATGAAGCTAACAGCAGTACCGGTGTCAAGGCTCTTGATTGGTTTAGCCTCGATCCACTTGGTGAACTTGTCGACTGCCACCAGTACATGCGTGAAGCCACTTCGTCCTGTTCTCAAAGGACCGATCATGTCCAGCCCCCAAACTGCAAAAGGCCAGACGAGTGGGATGGTCTTCAAAGCTGACGCAGGCTTGTGCGACATATTCGAGTAGAACTGACATCCCTCGCACTTATCTACTATCTCTTTTGCCATCTCATTCGCCTTGGGCCAGTAAAATCCGGCTCGGTATGCTTTGGCCACGATGGTCCGAGAGGACGCATGATGACCACAGGTCCCCGAGTGAATATCATTGAGGATGAGTCGACCTTCTTCTGGTGTTATGCACTTCTGACCGACTCCAGTCGCGCTTTCTCTGTATAATTGTCCTTTGATTACGGTAAAGGCCTTAGATCGACGGACGATCTGTCGAGCCTCTTCCTCATCCTCCGGAAGCTCTTTCCTCAAGATATATGCGACATACGGAATCGTCCAGTCGGGAATGACCACCAAAACCTCCATGATCAAGTCGACCACCGCTGGGACTTCAACTTCAGTCGGATCTGTGGCGCTCTTGGGCTGCGGAGTTTCTTCGGTGAAAGGATCTTCTTTGACTGACGGAGTGTGTATATGCTCCAAGAACACACCACTCGGAATGGCTTCTCTCTTGGAACCTATCTTTGCTAGATCATCAGCTGCTTGATTTTTCAGTCGGGGTATATGATGGAGCTCCAACCCCTCGAACTTCTTTTCCAGCTTCCTCACTGCACTGCAGTATCCAGTCATGGCTGGGCTTCTCACGTCCCACTCTTTCATCACCTGATTGACCACTAAATCCGAGTCGCCATAGACCATTAGGCGACGGACGCCGAGTGAAATGGCCATGCGCAACCCATATAGGAGGGCCTCATATTCTGCCTCATTGTTGGAGGAATCAAAGTGAATCTGGAGCACATATCTGAGCTTATCTCCTCTGGGGGAAACCAGGACAACCCCAGCACCGGAACCATTCAACATCTTAGAGCCATCGAAAAACATGGTCCAATGCTCCGAGTGAACTTCAGTCGGCTGCTGTTGTTCGATCCACTCGGCGAGGAAATCTGCTATCGCCTGGGACTTAATGGCTTTCTTTGCCTCAAACTTGATATCAAGGGGAAGAAGTTCAATCGCCCATTTGGCCACTCGACCAGTTGCATCTCTGTTGTGCAAAATCTCTGATAGTGGAGCGTCGCTGACGACTGTGATGGAATGGTCAGAGAAATAATGAGCAACCTTCTTTGTGGTCATGTATATTCCATACACAAGCTTCTGATAATGAGGATATCTCTGCTTGGATGGAGTCAAGACTTCAGACAAATAATACACTGGGCGCTGAACTTTGAGAGCTTTTCCTTCTTCTTCCCGCTCGACCGTTAGCACAGTACTGACGACTTGTCCTGTGGCTGCGATGTAGAGCAACAGAGGCTCTTTGCTGATTGGAGCAGCAAGCACCGGCTGGGTGGAGAGCAGAGCTTTTAGCTCGGCAAACGCTGCATCAGCTTCTGGAGTCCACTCGAACTTGTCAGCCTTCTTCATCAGTCGGTAAAGAGGCAGTGCCTTTTCACCGAGTCGTGAGATGAATCGACTTAATGCGGCCAAGCATCCAGTAAGCTTCTGGACATCGTGCACTCGCACAGGGCGTTTCATTCGGAGAATAGTGCCAATCTTCTCTGGGTTAGCGTCGATTCCCCGTTCGGAAACGAGAAAACCGAGTAACTTGCCACCAGGAACTCCAAATGTGCACTTTGATGGATTGAGCTTGATATCATACCTTCTGAGGTTGGCAAATGTTTCGGCGAGGTCAGCGAGCAGGTCGGAACCTTTTCGTGACTTGACAACAATATCATCCATATAAGCTTCCACATTCCGACTGATTTGGGTGAGTAGACACTTCTGAATCATTCGCATAAATGTGGCTCCGGCATTCTTGAGGCCGAATGGCATGGTGATATAGCAGAAGCACCCGAATGGAGTGATGAAAGCTGTTTTTACCTCATCGGGCCCGTACAGACGGATCTGGTGGTACCCGGAGTAAGCATCTAAAAAAGACAACCTCTCGCATCCCGCGGTCGAGTCAACAATTTGATCTATGCGAGGGAGAGGAAAGTGATCTTTCGGGCAGGCCCGGTTGATGTGCTTGAAATCAATGCACATTCGGAGCGACTTGTCCTTCTTAGGAACCATGACGACATTAGCGAGCCACTCGGAGTGGTATATCTCTCGGATAAATCCTGCCGCCAACAGTCGAGCCACTTCTTCACCGATGGCCTTTCTCTTCTGGACGGCGGACCGCCGAAGATGCTCTTTGACTGGTTTTGCAGACGAGTCGACTCTTAGGCGATGCTCAGCCAGTCCCCTGGGAACACCTGGCATGTCAGCGGGCTTCCATGCAAAAATGTCCCAGTTCTCACGGAGGAACTGGATGAGCGCTTCTTCCTATTTTGGGTCGAGTGTTGTGGAGATGCGGGTCGGAGCTGCTTCGGGGTCGGTCGGGTGAATGTGAACAGGCTTCGTCTCACCGGACGACTGAAATGCAGACTCTGTGGCGGGCTTCTTGGATCGCAGCAAGTCACTCGGATCTGCGTTTTGCTTGTATTCTTCGAACTCGACCGCTGTCACTTGGGAATCGGCAATCTTGGAGCCCTTCTGAAAGCACTCCTCTGCCTTTTTCCTATCACCGGTGACAGTGATCACACCTTTGGGACCGGGCATCTTCAATTTGAGGTACACGTAACATGGTCGAGCCATGAACCGTGCATAGGCTGGTCTCCCCAAAATGGCATGATATGCACTTTGAAAATCCACGACCTCAAACGTCAACTTTTCTTTGCGAAAATGCTTTGAATCACCAAACACTACGTCCAAAGCTATCTGGCCGAGTGACTCGGCCTTCTTCCCTGGTATAACTCCATGGAAGCTCATGTTACTAGTGCTCAGTCGGGACATCGGAATGCCCATACCTTTCAATGTGTCTGCATACAATAAGTTCAGCCCACTTCCACCATCCATCAGCACCTTTGTCAGTCGAGTGCCTTCGACAACTGGATCGACCACCAAAGCTTGCCTCCCGGGGGTGGCAATATGAGTCGGGTGATCAGATTGGTCGAATGTGATGGGTGTTTGAGACCACTTCAGATAATTTGCCTTTGCTGGGGCAACCATGTTCACCTCTCGGTTAATCACTTTCAGTCGACTTCTGCTTTCCACATCTGCAAAGATCATCAGAGTGGAGTTGATATGCGGATATCCTCCCTCACTGTCCTCTTTGTCTTCGGCCTTGTCCGACTCCTTCTCCTTGTCCTTAGACTGTTTTCCCTGAAACTGCTGGATCAGGAGTCGACATTGGCGAGTGGTGTGCTTTGGGTAAATGATATTCCCCTCTTCATCTTTCTTCGTGTGAATGTGACACGGCATATCCATCACGTCGTTCCCTTCTTTATCCTTTACCTTCTTGGGGTTCCAGGATCCTTTTGGTTTCCCCTTAAACTTTCCTTGAGTCACGGCCAGAGCCTCTCCAGGAGCTGCCGGTTCAGCCTTCCGCTTCTGTTTCCGACTGGTGTTTCCTTTTTCCGACTGACTCGGCTTGTGCTTGCCGCTTCGGAGTCGGTCTTCTTCTTCGCCGTTGGCGTACTTGGTAGCAATCTCCATCATCCGACTCAAGGTCATGTCACCGGTTCGACCAAATTTCAAACTCAGTTCTCTGTTCTTGACGCCGTCTTTGAAGGCGCATACTGCCTGATGATCAGAGACATTTTCCACAGTGTGGTGCAAAGTGATCCACCTCTGAATATACTCTCTGAGAGTCTCATTAGTTTTCTGCACGCAGACTTGCAACTCTGTCAATCCCGCTGGTCGCTTGCAAGTCCCTTCAAACGTTCTGACGAACACTCGGGACAGATCTTCCCAAGTGTAAATGCTGCTAGGAGGTAATTGAGTCAACCATGCCCTGGCAGAACCTTCCAACATGAGGGGCAAATGCTTCATGGCCACCTCGTCGTTCCCACCACCGATCTGAACTGCCACTCGGTAGTCTTCAAGCCAAGTTTCAGGCTTAGACTCACCAGTGAACTTGCTGACTCCTGTTGCCAACCTGAAATTGGGGGGGATAACTGCGGCTCTGATAGCTCTGCTGAAACATTCAGGACCAGAAACATGTACTCGACTGCTCGTGGGTACATCTCTGTCGAGTGCGCCTCGATGGGCTCTGTTCCGGTCGACCAACCCTTGCACGATAATGGATCGCGCGTCGAAGCCTGGCTCTCTGGGGTCAACTGGAACCCTACGCCCTGTACTGTACTGACGCCTATCATCTGGCTGCCGAGGAGCGTAAGACCCACCCCTCGGAGGGGAATAGGGCACTCGACGCCTATCATCTCGGTCGAGTCTGTCGCCATATTGATCTCGCCGATTCTCACGCCCTTCGCGCCGCGGAGGCGATCTGGGGCTGTGAGCCGACTGAAACCGTATTCACAGTGACAGATCGACTGTGAATTCTGTTGCGCGACTGAGACACGGCTGAATTCTGATCTCCTGCTGCCCGGAGCAGATCCCTGATCTGCAGCAAACCTCTGCCAGCTTCCGACTGCGAAGGCTGAATGGACTCTGCTATACGGGTCGCAGCTGCTAAATTCTGAATTGGGGTTCGATATACCTGAGTCGGCGGGAAGAGTTGACGTCGACTGGTGTCGGGAACTCGTTGCCGCGCGCGCTCGTCGAGTGCTCGCTGAAGGTTCTCCAGTCGAGTGCGCTCGGCCAAATTGGCCAGACGCGCCTCCTCCAAGGCACGAGCCTCGGGGGTTTCTCCTGCGATGGGAATACGCAGGGGATCCTCGTTCCTGCGGCGAAGCTCTTCTCTTTGCAGAGAGTCGAGTGGCTCGGGCTGGTACTCTTCGTAGTCTCGTGCAGGGTCGCCGCCGTCACCTGCTCCACCACCACGGGCGAAGCCAGGAGGGCTGTGGGGCCTGTCGACCATCAAGATTTCCGCCGCTGGATCACTGCTTCCGCACTCGGATGCAGTCTCTCCGGAGCCAGTCGACTGATCGAACAAGCCGTAGAGAGATTCGTTGGGCTCGATTGCCGCAACTTGTGTAGTGGCCGATTGGCGAGCCACCGCGTGACTCACCCATCGCTGAAGCCTCGACCGGCCTGAGCGCTTGCGCTGGCGGGAGACCGGGAGGGTGGACGATGGAGGAGCCGACCGATACTGGGTCGACGGTTGCCGCAGCAGAACGCCGCGGACACATGCGCGAAAATGCGTCGCACCGCGGACGGGGAGCGCGTCTACGTCGAGTGGAGCCTCCTGGAGCCATGCGGAGTCGTCGGCGATGAAGGTGAGAGTGCCGAGACGGATCTCTTGACCCTTGACCAAAACTCCAGCAGACACCATGATGAGAGTACTCGGAAGAATCGCAACTTCTCCACAAAATCGCTAAAACACCTGCCCCACGGTGGGCGCCAACTGTCGTGGTTCTAAGCCTGACAGTAGAGTGGGGGGTAGGTATGGAGAGGCAAGGTCCTAGCTATGGAGAGGTTGTAAGCACAAAGGATGTACGAGTTCAGGCCCTTCTCGGAAGAAGTAACAGCCCTACGTCTCGGAGCCCGGAGGCGGTCGAGTGGATTATGAATGTATGAATTACAAGGTGCCGAACCCCTCTGCCTGTGGAGGGGGGTGGCTTATATAGAGTGCGCCAGGACCCCAGCCAGCCCACGTAGGAGAGGGTTTAAGGTGAGTTAAGTCTGGGGCGTTACTGGTAACGCCCCACATAAAGTGCCTTTACTATCATAAAGTCTACTTGATTACAGGCCGTTGCAGTGCAGAGTGCCTCTTGACCTCCTGGTGGTCGAGTGAGTCTTCGTGGTCGAGTCCTTCAGGCCAGTCGAGTGAATCCTCGTTGGTCGACTGGAAGGCGACCTCTTCTAAGGATGTCCTGGGGTAAGTTACTTGGATCAGGTCCATGACCCTACCCTAGGTACATAACCCCATCACTAAATGACCGTGAAATTGAAAATCACTACAAAATGAACTGTCAAAATGTTGAAACTTGGCATGGTATCATCATTTCATCCGCATAGCATGTGCTAAAGAGTAGAGAGGGTCAAGGCAAAAACTAGACGCACTTCGTGTACAAACTGGACAATCTCTTTCGGAGTATCAGGGTTTCGGACGAGAACTCATCTGTTACACGGGCACTTCAATGTTTTTTAAACTTATTTGAAGTCCGGACTTCTTTTGTGTTCAGTATGCAGCATTCAAAGCAACGTCATCAATTTCCAACATGTTCTGACATCATTTGTTGTTTTCAGTCATTTACCTAATTGTTTAGAGAGCTAAATGACCGTGAAATTGAAAATCACTACAAAATGAACTTTGAAAATGTTGAAACTTGGCATGGTATCATCATTTCACCCGCATAGCATGTGTGAAAGAGTAGAGAGGGTCACGGCAAAAACTGGACGCACTTCATGTACAAACTGGACAATCTCTTTCGGAGTATCAGAGTTTCGGACGAGAACTCATCTGTTACGCAGGCACTTCAATGTTTTTTAAACTTATTTGAACTCCGGACTTATTTTGTGTTCAGTATGTAGCATTCAAAGCGACGTCATCAATTTCCAACATGTTCTGACATCATTTGTTGTTTTTCAGTCATTTACCTAATTGTTTAGAGAGCTAAATGACCGTGAAATTGAAAATCACTACAAAATGAATTCTGGAAATGTTGAAACTTGACATGGTATTATCATTTCACCCGCATAGCATGTGCGAAAGAGTAGAGAGGGTCACGACAAAAACTAGACGCACTTCGTGTACAATCTAGACAATCTCTTTTGGAGTATCAGGGTTTCGGACGAGAACTCATCTGTTACATGGGCATTTCAATGTTTTTTAAAGTTATTTGAACTCCGAACTTCTTTTGTGTTCAGTATGCAACATTCAAAGCGACGTCATCAATTTCCAACATGTCTTGACATCATTTGTTGTTTTTCAGTCATTTACCTAATTGTTTAGAGAGCTAAATGACCGTGAAATTGAAAATCACTACAAAATGAACTGTGAAAATGTTGAAACTTGGCATGGTATCATCATTTCACCCGCATAGCATGTGCGAGAGAGTAGACAGGGTCACGGCAAAAACTGGACGCACTTCCTGTACAAACTGGACAATCTCTTTGGGAGTATCAGGGTTTCGGACGAGAACTCATCTGTTACGCGGGCACTTCAATGTTTTTTAAAATTATTTGAACTTTGGACTTCTTTTGTGTTCAGTATGCAGCATTTAAAGCGACGTCATCAATTTCCAACATGTTCTGACATCATTTGTTGTTTTTCAGTCATTTACCTAATTGTTTAGAGAGCTAAATGACCGTGAAATTGAAAATCACTACAAAATGAATTCTGAAAATGTTGAAACTTGGCATGGTATTATCATTTCACCCGCATAGCATGTGCGAAAGAGTAGAGAGGGTCACGACAAAAACTAGACGTACTTCGTGTACAAACTGGACAATCTCTTTCGGAGTATCAGGATTTCGGACGAGAACTCATCTGTTACACGGGCACTTCAATGTTTTTTAAACTTATTTGAACTCCGGACTTGTTTTGTGTTTAGTATGCAGCATTCAAAGTGACGTCATCAATTTCCAACATGTTCTGACATCATTTATTGTTTTTCAGTCATTTACCTAATTGTTTAGAGAGCTAAATGACCGTGAAATTGAAAATCACTACAAAATGAATTCTGAAAATGTTGAAACTTGGCATGGTATTATCATTTCACCCGCATAGCATGTGTGAAAGAGTAGAGAGGGTCACAACAAAAACTAGACGCACTTCGTGTACAAACTGGACAATCTCTTTCGGAGTATCGGGATTTCGGACGAGAACTCATCTGTTACACGGGCACTTCAATGTTTTTTAAACTTATTTGAACTCCGGACTTCTTTTGTGTTCAGTATGCAGCATTCAAAGCGACGTCATCAATTTCCAACATGTCCTGACATCATTTGTTGTTTTTCAGTCATTTACCTAATTGTTTAGAGAGCTAAATGACCGTGAAATTGAAAATCACTACAAAATGAACTATGAAAATGTTGAAACTTGGCATGATATCATCATTTCACCCGCATAGCATGTGCGAAAGATTAGAGAGGGTCACGGCAAAAACTGGATGCACTTCCTGTACAAACTGGACAATTTCTTTGGGAGTATCAGGGTTTCGGACGAGAACTCATCTGTTACGCGGGCACTTCAATGTTTTTTAAAATTATTTGAACTCCGGACTTCTTTTGTGTTCAGTATGCAGCATTCAAAGCGACGTCATCAATTTCCAACATGTTCTGACATCATTTGTTGTTTTTCAGTCATTTACCTAATTGTTTAGAGAGCTAAATGACCGTGAAATTGAAAATCACTAGAAAATGAATTCTGAAAATGTTGAAACTTGGCATGGTATTATCATTTCACCCGCATAGCATGTGCGAAAGAGTAGAGAGGGTCACGACAAAAACTAGACGCACTTCGTGTACAAACTGGACAATCTCTTTCGGAGTATCAGGATTTCGGATGAGAACTCATCTGTTACACGGGCACTTCAATGTTTTTTAAACTTATTTGAACTCCGGACTTCTTTTGTGTTCAGTATGCAGCATTCAAAGCGACGTCATCAATTTCCAACATGTTCTGACATCATTTGTTGTTTTTCAGTCATTTACCTAATTGTTTAGAGAGCAAAATGACCGTGAAATTGAAAATCACTACAAAATGAATTCTGAAAATGTTGAAACTTGCAATGGTATTATCATTTCACCCGCATAGCATGTGCGAAAGAGTAGAGAGGGTCACAAAAAAACTACTTAGAAATAAATAGAAGAAAATAAATAAAGCAGAAAAAAACTATATAAAAAATTACTCAAAAATAAATAGAAGAAAATAAATAATGCAGAAAAGAAAAAACTATATAAAAAATTACTCAAAAATAAATAGAAGAAAATAAATAATGCAGAAAAGAAAAAACTATATACAAATTACTCAAAAATAAATAGAAGAAAATAAATAATGCAGAAAAGAAAAAACTATATAAAAAATTTGTTGGGGCGCTGCCGAGTGGGCCTGCCAGACCTAGGGTGTGCAAATGCAGGCCCAGAAGGGCCAGCGGACTCACAGGGCACCGCGCCCTAGTTAGGCCCAGAAGCCTGCTATATAGAGAAGTTCGGAGGAGCAGCCGCGGCTGGGTTTATAAACTAGTGCGGCCGCCCTTCGCTCGGCGAGGTGGAACTAAACATTGTGCACCGCCGGTGGCAGCGCACAACCATTAGTACCGGTTGGTGGCTCCAACTGATACTAATGATTGGGCCTTTAGTACCGGTTCATGGCACGAACCAGTACTAAAGGGGCCATTTCCCGCCCCTTGGCCTGGCGAAAATTGGCCTTTAGTACCGGTTGGTGGCTCCAACCGGTACTAAAGGCCCCTCCTATATGTATGGCAATTACGAAAAATTAAGTTTCATCGACCACCACTTCTTCTCCAATTTCTTCGCGCGACATCGCCGCCGTCGCCGCGCCGTCGCCCATCGCACGCCGCCCTCGCAGGCCCCGCCGCCCCCGCCACTCGTCGTCGCCGTCACCGCCATCGCCCCCGCCACCCGTCACCGTCGTCGCCCCCGCCGACCGCCGCCGCCGCCCCGTACTACGTCGTCTTCTCATTCGCATCGTCGCCCCCGGCCCGCCGCTCGTCGTCGCGCCGTCCCCGTCGCGTCGTCGTCTTGCGCCGCCGCCCGTACGCCGCCGCCACTCGCTCGTACACACACACATACATACACACACACACGCGCACACACGCACATTGTTTTTACTTATTTTCTGTTTTCTGTTGTTTAGATTAATGTCAGATAAATTACGTAGATAAGAATGTTAGAATGTTAATGTTAGATGAATTACATGGAAAAGATGTTAAATATTAATGTCAATTTTAGATGAATTAGCTAGATATTAATTAGGTATATATATGAGATTTGAACTAGTTGAATTAATATAACTAGCTTATTTTTAGTATGAAAATTAATAGAACAAGTTTATTTTTAGTAAGAAAATTTAGGTATATGAGATTATTTGAACTAGTTGAATTAATATAACTAGTTTATTTTTAGTAATGCTTAGTTGAACTAGCTAGTTGAATTAGTACTAGTTTATTTTTAGTAAGAAAATTTAGGTATATGAGATTTGATGATCTAATTAAAACATTACTATATATAGCTACTTTATATATTTTAGTAAAAAAATTAATAGAACTAGTTTATTTTTAGTAAATTATTAGTTGAATTAATAGAACTAGTTATTTTTAGTAAGAAAATTTAGGTATATGAGATTTGATGATCTAATCAAAATATTACTATATAGAACTACCTACTTTATTTTAGTAAGAACATATGTTTCACCTATATATGAACATATGTTAGATATTAATGTCAAATTTTAGATGAATTAGATATAAATTATATGTTAGATATATATTTAATTTAGTTATATGAGATTTGATTATCTAATTAACATTTTATTATATAGAACTAGCTACCTTATTTTTAGTAAAAAAAATAATAAAACTAGTTTAGTTGAATTAGTTGAATTAATTAGTTGAACTAGTTAGTTGAATTAGTTGAGTTACTTTATTTAGGTATATTTTTCGTAAGTGCTTAGTTGAATTAGTTGAATTAATTAGTTGAACTAGTTGAATTAACAGAATTAGTTGAATTAATAGAACTAATAAGTGTTTAATGTTTCACATATGAACATATAGGAATGTCGTCTGACGACGAACACGATTTCATTATGTGCGAATACTGCGAAGACCAGCGCGGCCTGTGTGGCAGAAATTTTCTAGTTGATGATAGACGCTTCAGCATCAAGCTGGATGAGAACTTCGAAGTGGATACAGTAAGTCACAACGACAAGTCTTTTTTCGTAATTAAGCATGACTTATGCTTCATTTGCTTCAACTTTTAATTTTAATTTTTCACTATTCTACAAGCGTATCCCTTGCCATGCAAGAATTTTTGTCTTGGATAAGATAGGTTTCAGTCCTAACAAAACTATGAAGGTAAAAAGAGTTTACTTTAAGACCGAGCATGGTTATATCTTCAACGTCAAATTATACAATGCAGACACATACACCTATTTTGAATGCAAAACTTGGCAAGCACTATGCAAGGCTTATGCATTTGAGTCAGATGTGGTTATCACCTTTGATATTCGTCCGGAAGATGATATTGAAGGTAATAGAGACATCTGGGTCGATGTGCAGACGCCTCCAATTCTACCATTATGTGAGTTTCTCAACCATATTTATATCTTCGATATGAGATTATTTGAACCAGTTGAATTAATAGATCTCAATTTATATTGACAGCTTATTTCCAATCAAGCAAACATGTCCGACGCTTGGTAGACAGGACCGTCCACTGTCCCCGGGCTGATCTAAACTGCGAGGAGACAAGTCATTATGTTTCATGGCTTGAGAATCTTGATGCTGTCAAAACAAATTATTTTCCTGCACTTAGAAATGTTAGTACTCAAAACGTGCGACAAATAGTGTTCGTACTGAACTACGATCACATATATTTAGGAAAGATTGTACGATTTCTACTATTTCTCCTCAGTGCATCTTTTGCATACATTATTTTTTAAGCTAAACTTCATTGCTAAGTATGTTACTATACGATGTTCTTCAACAGGGACTCCAGATGAATGTTGTGCCTGATTGGATCGAGACTAAAGGTACCATGAATATTGTTAGCTTACGGCCAAGATATCCTACAATGCACTTTAGTGCATTCAGGATTTCTAATAGCGAGGAATGCTTCATAGTAAAAGAATTGAGCAAAATTGTGAATGATCGCAGAGAAGTACTAGGTGGCAGCAGTTAGAAGCGCAACCCACGATTAGGAGACAGGTTCATTTGCATGCTCCAATATGATGAATCAGGAAAGCTATACATGTTCTATGCTATTTTACCTGAGAGAGAGCAGCAGGAGTGATTAATTAGCTAGTTCATGCTCTTAGTACTTGTCCTCTCATGTCCGTGTTCTTCGTCCTGAACTTAATCTCAAAGAGTGATTTTGCTTTTGTGGTGTTATGAACGCTTATAACATCATTACCATGTTGAACTCGATGATATCTTTGCTTCTGGTACAAGTGAATGTTTTTTCTTTAAGCTAGTGTTGTTGGTGATGATATATATGATGCAAGAGTTTTTATATTAATATGATGATGATGATGATGAGTTATTATATCATTTATGAAAGAAACCGCAGATTAGTTTCAACTGGATGGATTCTAGCTAAGTGATCAAGTATATGCCATATCCTTAATATTACCTCGATCACTTAATTAGGTGATCAAGTATATATAATATGGCTATGACATATACTTGATGACTTAACTAGGATCCACATGCATCCAGTCAAACTAATCCGCGGTACATTCACCTAATGATTTAACAACTCATTATAATGTAAAACAATCACTAAATTAAATTGAAACACAAAATTAAAGTAAAAATAAAAAATAAAACCAAAACACACCCAAACATTTAGTACCGGTTGGTGTTACCAACCCGTACTAATGTCCTGCGCGCCCACGGAGCTGGCTCGTGCCATGTGGTTGCCCTTTAGCACCGGTTCGTGCTGAACCGGTACTAAAGGGGGGCCTTTAGTGCCCACACTTTAGTGCCGGTTACCGAACTGGCACTGAAGGGCCTTACAAATCGGTGCTATTTTCCGATTCTGCACTAGTGATAGTAACTTAGGTACCAACAGCGCCGATAACTTTTACCCGGAGAAATTTATTGTTGAATGCGTACCCTTGATAACTTATGTATAATAGCATGATAATATACGCACCGCAGACTAGATAATTTAGGCACAAACACTGTGATAACTTAAGACTCGGAAAAAAATTGTTGTAAAACATAACCTCAATAACTTGTGTAAATACCATGGTAATATAAGCATTGCATGCCTGATAACTTTGATCCAAACACCGTGGTAAGTTTTACGTGAAAAAAAATGTTGTTCAATACACGTGTCTGATAACTTCTGTGTAAATAGCATGATAACATACAAAATGCTGACTTGGTAACTTAGTTACAATTACTGCAGTAACTTGACTCAAGGAAAAAATGTTCAAATGTACCACTCTAACTATAGAGCTAATAACTTACGTACAATCATCACGCTAACTTTTGACCAGGAAAATAAAAGTTAATGAAAACATACCCCGGAAACCTGTGTGTAAATAGCATGGTAACATACATCCCGCAGACCTGATAACTTAGGTATAAACACCGCGGTAACTCTGACCTGAAGAAAAAAATTGTTGAGAACGTACCCGGTAACTTTTGTGTAAATAACATGGTAATATACCCACCGCAAACGTGATAACTTAGTACAAACACCATGGTAACTTTTTGACCCGTTGGAAAAGTTGTCAAAAAAGTACCTGTCTAACTTTTGTGTAAATAACATATTGACATATGAACCACAAACTTGATGAGTTACTATAAACACCACAATTATTTTTTGACTAGGTGAAAAAAGTTATTGGAAAACGTACCCCAATAATTCCCGTGTAAACAACATGGCAATACACGCAACTTTTAACCAGAAAGAATATATCGTCAAAACATATTTTGAAGTTCCGAAATATGGAAAACCTACGAGGAGATCAACTTTCTCGTCCTCTCGTGCATTTGTATGTGGGGAGGAGGTTGGATGGACCATTTTTATTTCTCAGTCATTGCTATGTAAACAGAATGATAACTTATGAACCACCGACATGATAACTTACTTATCCTAGGCCTCATAAATTTTTACCCGAAAAAAAAAGTCGTCAGAACATATTAACATGGGATCTAGTTTCAGAAGTCTCGTCATGACGATTATGTGAAAACGGTTTTTGAACCGGAGCGACGGTTTGAGCTATAAAACATTTTGAACTTTTGAATTTGAAGGAATCCTCGCTAACATCATCATTTTTATCTTATATGCATGCATGCAAGAATTAAGAAAGAATCAGCTCAATGCGTTCGGTTTTGTATTAGGAAATGAACAATGACCGCATCCTATACTAGTGGATGAATCGTTCGGTACGATCGCCTAAAATTAACGATTGGACGTTATCACCGTCCAACATAATTTAATGTTGGTATATAATTGGTGCGCAGAACCTGCTCGAAATTCGCATAATAGATCTCATACAACTGTATCACATGCTGAGATAGTGAGATTGATCTAAAATAGAACAGTGAACTATTTAATTTATTTCTGTTTGTCGAAAGGAAAACATGGAAGGACCGTCATATTTTGCACACGTGTGGTTGATAGCAAAACTACCACACCACTTATTCCTCCCATATAAATACGTGCTTGTGTGCATGCATTAGGATGCATCGATTAGGGTGACTAACTCTACTTCTACATCCATTCCTCTCCCTAATTACATACGTCCATATACTAGAGGACAAAAAAGCTGATGTCATCCTATATTCTCTATTATTTCAAAAATTCAAAATGTTTTCTAGCTCAAACCGTTTGTCCGATGCAAAAATCGTTTTCACATAAAAGATTCCTTACGACGAGATCTTCAAAACTAAATCCCATGTTGGTATGTTCCGACGACTTTTTTTCTGGTCAAAAGTTACCATGCCTTGTCTACATAAATTGCCACGCCCATTCTATGCAAGTTATCATAGTATTTCCACATAAGTTATCGGTGGCATAAAAATGGTTTTCCCACCTTTCTCCATGTGTAAAAGCATGTTTGCACTAGAGAACAAAAACTAATGTCTTCCTAGACTCTTCCCTATTTTGAAAATTCAAAATGTTTTGTAACTCTAGTAGTAGGTCCAATGCAAAATCGTTTTCACATAAATGATTTGTCACAATGATAATCTTCAAAACTAGACCCCACGTTGGTATGTTCCGATGAATTTTGTCCGGGACAAAAGTGACCATGCATGGGCTACATAAGTTACCACGCATGTTCTATGCAAGTTACCATGCTATTTTCACATAAGTTACCGATGTTATATTTTTTTAACAACATTTTCCCCTTTGGTAAGAGTTATCATGGTGTTTGTACGTAAGTTATGCGTCAAAAGTTATCACGCATGGGATACATAAACTTACACACGTGTGTCGTATGCAACTTATCATGCTACTTTCACATAAGTTACTATGGTATGTTTTTTTAACAACTATGCATTTTCCCTTTGTCAAATTTACCGCAGTTTGTATGTGAGTTACTACATATGCGGTTCATGCACTATCCTGCTATTTTCACATAAATTACCGCGGGAGGGGGTATGTTTTTCAACGACTTTTTTCCCCTAGTCAAAGTTATCATAGTGTTTGCACGTAAATTATTGGTGTTTCATATATTACCGTGCTATTTTCACATAAGTTACCCGGATTATGTTTTCAACAACATTTTCCCTCTTGGTCAAAGTAACCATGATGTTTGTATGCAAGTTGTCGGGTATGCAGTTCATACATTATCGTGATATTTTCACATAGGTTACAGGGTGGTATTTCTCCGAATCCCCCCCCCCTCGGTTCAAAGCTACCGTGATGTTTGTATGTAAGTTATCGGATATGTGGTTCATATATTATCGTGCTATTTTCACATAAGTTATCGGGTTATGTTTTTCAACAACTTTTTAACAACCTTGATCAAAGTTGCCGCGTTGTTTTTATGTAAGTCATCGGGTATACAGATCGTATATTACCGTGCTATTTTCACATAAGTTACTGGGGTTATGTTTTCAATAACATTTTTCTATGGTCAAAAGTTACTGTGTATTTGTATGTGAGTTACCAGCTCTCTTGTGCGTATATTACCAATTTACATATAATTAGTCCATAAATTATCATCATATTTACACAAAAGTTACCGATGATATGTTTCCAATAAAAATTTCCACGGGTTAACGTTACCATGATGTTTGTATATAATTTATTGGGAATGCGGTGCGTAAATTATCATGCTATTCACAGAAAAGTTATCGGACGTTTTTTCTTTAGAAAAAAGTCAGGTAAAATTTACCATGGTGTTGCAAGTTATCATGTATGCAATGCATATATTATCATGATATACAGATAAAAGCTACCGAGTATGCTTCAACAACTTTAAGGAAACATTTATTTCTAGGTCCATAAAGTTATCTGGCCGGGGCTATGTAAGTTAACACACTTGCGATATGTAAGTTACCATGTTCTTTATGCAAGTCTTACCTACAGTTTTGGCCGATTATCTTACAATATATAAAATCGCAGATAAGATTGTTAAAGCAAACATGAGATGCATCTCAAACATAAGAGAGAAAAACTCTCAAACAGACAAGTTACTTCTTGCAAAACCAGTACACAAATCACCACACCTAGATTCGACGACAAGATAAAAAAGACAACACACCACCACCCCGGATCAACAATTGTTGATCTCTGTGTCCTAACAAGCAAACTCAACTCCAAAATAGAGAATAATGCATGGAAAAAATCTCAAGAGAAATCTAACCATATTCCTCAAACTTTCTGCAAAAAATCACCTATAGACCCAACGCAATCCTGATTACCTCCTATAGTTGAACTGTGCCAGCCTTCTCCTTAAATAGCTGACGTGCAGCTCGGAATAATTCCATTTTCTGCTCTAAACAGTAGCTCTGATTCGATGCAGCTCGACGGGAGCAAAATCCACAATAGCGAGCCAGACGGCCGACGGACTGGTGAGGCGGGGTCGGTGGCAGACGTCATGGAGGCACCGGAGGTCGCAGCCGTCAGACGGAGCTGCGTTTCCAGCGGCAGCGAGCACCGGATCAAGCCGGTCAGCCGGCGAAGAGGTACTGGCAGGGTTTGGCGGCGGTCTTTAGGGAGTCGCCGGAGGTCGCGGCCATCTGGGCGATGGGGGTACAGCGGAGGAGCTCCTTTCAGAGGGGATAGCAGCGAGAAGAAAGAGATTAGAGAGGAGGAAGGAGGAAGGAGGATGGAGGGCATGAAAAGGAGCAGAGGGGGCGACGGCGGCGACGGCTCGCCGGAGGGGAAGGCAGCGACGCTAAACGACGAAGACGGGCAGCGTGTTTGGTGCTCGGGAGCTCCTCCCCTTGAGGCGAGGTGCCCTCGAACGCTGCAGGGGACGGCGTATTGGTACAGGGCATCGCTCAGGGGCCATTTGGATCGAACGACAACGAGAGCGTGTGGCCACACAGTTGCCAGATACATATTTCGAACATGGAATAGCCAAACTGATGTTACCACTCTGTCCATTATATCAGCATGCATCACACAGTAGGACTAATAATTAGGGCTATTAACACATGTTGAAATTAGTATAAAATTGAGACACTTATTTTGAACAGATGAAATACTAATGAAGCCTGTAAGAGACAAATGAAAATGGCTGTGCCAGCGTGCCTACAAGGCTACAAAAGGAAAACAGAAAGTGCGGAGGGAGGGACACGAGACCAGCAAACATTGATACGTAGCGTATCGTTCATTCATATATACACACCTTCACTCCGGCCGAAAGGCCTATTCAAATTTAGCCATACATGCAAATGTTATTATCTCAGCTGCGTCCTGCTACTAGTGGCATTGGAGCTACCACCCCGGACCACACACAACACAACATTAGCGCAGGTCATCAACTTGAACAAGCCTCGTGAAACATGGCAAAGCTAGGGAAGGAAGCAGAGGTGAGAAGAGAGACAAGTGAAGTGAAGAGGACGAGACGTACCAAGCTGCTGCTATCCTATCCGTAGGTGTAGGTGTGTGTATGGTGCACTAGAGCACGAGCACCACTGGCTCTTATAAATTGGGAGGTAGCTTTGGTGCACGATGGTAAGCTAGTCCACGTCGACACTCCCAAAGGGCCCAGGCCAACTTCAGTAGTAAAAAGTGTTTGCTTTTTTTAGCTTTGATAAAAAGTTTTTACTGTGGCTACAGTCACCAAAGAGAATGGCTACCATGCCCCGGGCCAAGGCACAGTTGTCTGGGGCCTGGCAACGCCCCTGACACTCCAACATGGAAGCAAGTTAGGTTTCAGTTACGGTTGGCTGCGTTGTCGTACGTGCACATGCTTCACTTTTCCGGAATAGCTACCACGCATCTGCGGACCAATCTGTGATCGGATGGTTAAAGGGACTGTGGATCTCCAGCCCATCAGAGTTTAAGTCCTGGCGTTCTCATTTATTTCTGAATTTATTTTAGGATTTCCAGCGATGCGCATTCAGTGAAAGGAGACGTACCCGTCGACGACGAGGTGCCTACGGTGACTCGTAAATTTCAAGATGATATCCAATGGGTCAACAATCTGACTGAAACTGGGTGGCTTGGTCCTTTGAAAATCTGACAGCTTTGAGTGATGACCGTTCTAATTTCCATTCTGTCCAACCATAGCTTGCACGCTTCTTAATATTTCAATCAGATCATTGTTCCTTCTTTCTTCAAACATACGCAGAATTTGCTCGGTGGAGGGCGGATTTGGCGGTGGAGGTGGTGGCGGAACGTACGGTTCGGTAGAATGTCCTGCCTGTCGTGCGGAACGACGAACAGGGGTTCCCTCACGAACGTTGCTACTGCTGCCTCCCCGCGTCATCCTATTGTGGATTTTTCCCAAGACAACGCAATCGAGATGAGAAACATGCAAGAATAAAATTGGGGAAAAACCAGCGACAAATCCCGGAAGAAACAAAAGAGCGAAGAAAATACGGCGAATAAAGTCTCAACATGATTATATATAGACTCATACATGAAAGATAAACAACATGACTGGTTCAACTACTCTTATACATGCAACGAAACATCATGACTCGTACGACTACATCCGTACATCATCCAGACGACTGCGAATACTCAAAGATACTACTGCCCTGCTGGTGCTGCGGCGTCCTTCCCTGACGCGGTCTCGGATCCCGAACTGACGTGGTTAACGGAAACCTCCGGGTAAAGGTAACATGATGGCGCTGCCTCGAGGGCTCTCCCTCAGGGGCAGGGGTAGGATGAAGCATCGGCGCTACAGGAGTAGCGATAAGTGAGACCCACTCGGCAGGAGTATGGAGAGGGTTCACGGCCGAGACGCCCATGCTACTCGGAGGAGTAACCGGCGAAATAGAGGAGCTAGAGCTGACGGGAATATAATGGGTAAATCCCAGAGAAGATGGAGTAGTGGAGGATCTAGAAGTGACTAAAGTAGCGGCTAAAGCAGTACGGGCACGAGTCAGCTCTCGAGCCAGCTCGTGGATCATGAGATAGCTAGCAGTGACATAACAAGCAAGGTGGCTATCAACACTATCAGACTCTGGATCAATGAGATAATTACTACCGGCACTCAACTTAAACGTGTATCTAACGTCCAGTTAACACATCGCAGTCTAGCGTGGCCTACAGTCAGCACGGCTCTGATACCAAGCGTTGTGGCACCTCGGCTCAGAGCGATCGGTTTACCATGCATTGCCAGCCCAGAGACCATGTCTTCTGACAACACACAACATCTTGGTACAGAAAACAACCGCTTTATTGATACTAGCGGAACAGAGTTTATATTACAACAGATGTCGAGGCGATGCGGCACACCCTGTGCGGCTGAACAATATATACATTATTTAGTGAACATAAAGGGGCCTCGATCAGGACAACTACGTGGCAGCGGAATGACGTCGTAGCGGAAGCTCCATATCACAGGTACACCGATGTGGACACAATCTAGACTCGAGCAACGCTCCTCTCCAACGAGACTTTCCTGAAATCTGGCATGACATGCCAGGTCAGTTGCTACCTCTTGAGCACTGCGTTGGATTTCCCCGAAGAGGAGAGGATGATGCAACAAAGTAGTGTAAGTATTTCCCTTAGTTTTTGAGAATCAAGGTATCAATCCAGTAGGAGGCTACGCGCGAGTCCCTCGTACCTACACAAAAACAATAGCTCAACGCAACCAACGCTCTTAGGGGTTGTCAATTCCTTCACGGTCACTTACGAATGTGAGATCTAATAGAGATGATAAATAATATTTTTGATATTTTTGGTATAGAGATGCAAAGTAAAAAGTAAAAGCAAAGCAATAATAAAGTGATGGAGATTAATATGATGAGAAAGAGACCCGGGGGCCATAGGTTTCACTAGTGGCTTCTCTCAAGAGCATAAGTATTCTACGGTGGGTGAACAAATTACTGTTGAGCAATTGACTGAATTGAGGATAGTTATGAGAATATCTAGGTATGGTCATGTATATAGGCATCACGTCCGAGACAAGTAGACCGACTCCTGCCTGCATCTACTACTATTACTCCACTCATCGACCGCTATCCAGCATGCATCTAGAGTATTAAGTTAAAAACAGAGTAACGCCTTAAGCAAGATGACATGATGTAGAGGGATAGTTTCATGCAATATGATAAAAACCCCATCTTGTTATCCTCGACGGCAACGATACAATACGTGCCATGCTGCCCCTTCTGTCACTGGGAAAGGACACCGCAAGATCGAACCCAAAGCTAAGCACTTCTCCCATGGCAAGAACAACCAATCTAGTAGGCCAAAACAAACTGATAATTCGAAGAGACTTGCAAAGATAACCAATCATACACAAAAGAATTCAGAGAAGATTCAAATATTATTCATAGATAGACTTGATCGTAAACCCACAATTCATCGGTCTCAACAAACACACCACAAAAATAAGATTACATCGAATAGATCTCCACGAGAGAGGGGAAGAACATTGTATTGAGATCCAAAAAGAGAGAAGAAGCCATCTAGCTACTAACTATGGACCCGTAGGTCTAAAGTAAACTACTCACACTTCATCGGAGAGGCTTGGATGATGATGTAGAAGCCCTACGTGATCGATTCCCCCTCCAGCGGAGCTCCGGAATAGGCCCCAAGATGGGATCTCGTGGATACAGAAAGTTGTGGCGGTGGAATTAGGTTTTTGGCTCCGTATCTGATCATTTGGGGGTACGTGGATATATATAGGAGGAAGAAGTACGTCGGTGGAGCAACAGGGGGCCCACGAGGGTGGGGGCGCGCCTGGTAGGGTAGGGCGCACCCCCCTACCTCGTGGCCTCCTGTTACATGCCTTGACGTAGGGTCCATGTCTCATGAGTTGTATTCGGTGAGAAAATCATGTTCCCGAAGGTTTCATTCCGTTTGGACTCCATTTGATATTCCTTTTCTTCGAAAGCCTAAAACAGGCAAAAAAAATAGCAATTCTGGGTTGGGCCTCCGATTAGTAGGTTAGTCCCAAAAATAATATAAAAGTGGATAATAAAGCCCAATAATGTCCAAAACATTAGATAATATAGCATGGAGCAATCAAAAATTATAGATAAGTTGGAGACGTATCAAGCATCCCCAAGCTTAATTCCCGCTCGTCCTCGAGTAGGTAAATGATAAAAACAGAATTTTTGATGTGGAGTGCTACTTGGCATAATTTCAATGTAAATCTTCTTAATTGTGGTATGAATATTCAGATTCAAAAGATTTAAGACAAAAGTTCATGTTGACATAAAAATAATAATACTTCAAGCATACTAACAAAGCAATTATGTCTTCTCAAAATAACATGGCCAAAGAAAGCTATCCCTACAAAATCATATAGTCTGGCTATGCTCTATCTTCACCACACAAAGTATTTAAATCATGCACAACCCCGATGACAAGCCAAGCAATTGTTTCATACTTTTGACATTTTCAAAACTTTTTCGATCTTCACGTAATACATGAGCGTGAGCCATGGATATAGCACTATATGTGGAATAGAATGGTGGTTGTGGAGAAGACAAAAAGGGAGAAGATAGTCTCACATCAACTAGGCGTATCAACGGGCTATGGAGATGCCCATCAATAGATATCAATGTGAGTGAGTAGGGATTGCCATGCAACGGATGCACTAGAGCTATAAGTATATGAAAGCTCAACAAAAGAAACTAAGTGGGTGTGCATCCAACTCGCTTGCTCACGAAGACATAGGGCATTTTGAGGAAGCCCAACTTTGGAATATACAAGCCAAGTTCTATAATGAAAAATTCCCACTAGTATATGAAAGTGACAGAATGAGAGACTCTCTATCATGAAGATCATGGTGCTACTTTGAAGCACAAGTGTGGTAAAAGGATAGTAACATTATCCCTTCTCTCTTTTTCTCTCATTTTTTTTATTTGGGCCTTCTCTTTTTTTATGGCCTCTTTTTTATTTTTCGTCCGGAGTCTCATCCCGACTTGTGGGGGAATCATAGTCTCCATCATCCTTTCCTCACTTGGTACAATGCTCTAAAAATGATGATCATCACACTTTTTATTTTTCTTACAACTCAACAATTACAACTCAATACTTAGAACAAAATATGACTCTATATGAATGCCTCCGACGGTGTACCGGGATATGCAATGAATCAAGAGTGATATTTATGAAAGAATTATGAATGGTGGCTTTGCCACAAATACGATGTCAACTACATGATCATGCTAGCAATATGACAATGATGGAGTGTGTTATAATGAACAGAACGGTGGAAAGTTGCATGGCAATATATCTCAGAATAGCTATGGAAATGCCATGATAGGTAGGTGTGGTGGCTATTTTTAGGAAGGTATTTGGTGGGTGTATGATATCGGTGAAAAGTGCATGGTATTAGAGAGGCTAGCAATGGTGGAAGGAAGGAAAGTGCGTATAATCCATGGACTCAACATTAGTCATAAAGAACTCATATACTTATTGTAAAAATCTAGAAGTTATCAAAGCAAAGTATTACGCGCATGCTCCTAGGGGGATAGATTGGTAGTAAAAGACCATCGCTCGTCCCCGACCGCCACTCATAAGGAAGACAATCGATAAATAAATCATGCTTTGACTTCATCACATAACGGTTCACCATACGTGCATGCTACGGGAATCACAAACTTTAACACAAGCATTTCTCAAATTCACAACTACTCAACTAGCATGACTCTAATATCACCATCCTCATATCTCAAAACAATGATCAAGCATCAATTTTTTCTTAGTATTCAACACACTCAAAATAAAGTTTTACAAATCTTGAATACCAAGCGTATTATTATTAAGCAAATTACCATGCTATTAAGACTCTCAAAATAACTAAGTGAAGCATGAGAGATCAATAGTTTCTATAAAACAAATCCACCACCATGCTCTAAAAGATATAAGTGAAGCACTAGAGCAAAATTATATAACTCAAAAGATATAAGTGAAGCACTAGAGTAAAACTATAGAGCTCAAAAGATATAAGTGAAGCACATAGAGTATTCTATCAAATTCAAAATTATGTATGGCTTTCTCAAAATGTGTGTACAGCAAGGATGATTGTGGTAAACTAACAAGCAAAGACTCAAATTATAAAAGACGCTCCAAGCAAAACACATATTGTGTGGTGAATAAAAATATAGCTCCAAGTAAAGTTACCGATAGAAGTAGACGAGAGAGGGGATGCCTTCCGGGGCATCCCCAAGCTTTGGCTTTTAGGTGTCCTTAGATTATCTTGGGGGTGTCATGGGCATCCCCAAGCTTAGGCTCTTGCCACTCCTTGTTCCATAATCCATCAAATCTTTACCCAAAACTTGAAAACTTCACAACACAAAACTTAAAATAGAAAACTCATGAGCTCCGTTAGCGAAAGAAAACAAAATACCACTTTAAGGTACTGTAATGAATTCATTCTTTATTTATATGGGTGTTATACCTACTGTATTCCAACTTCTCTATGGTTCATAAACTATTTTACTAGCCATAGATTCATCAAAATAAGCAAACAACACACGAAAAACAGAATCTGTCAAAAACAGAACAGTCTGTAGTAATATGTAGCTAGCGCAAGATCTGGAACCCCAAAAATTCTAAAATAAATTGCTGGATGTGAGGAATTTATCTATTAATCATCTTCAAAAATAATTAACTAAATATCACTTTCCAAATAAAAATGGAAGCAGTTCTCGTGAGCGCTAAAGTTTCTGTTTTTTACAGCAAGTTCAACAAGACTTTCCCCAAGTCTTCCCAACGGTTCTACTTAGCACAAACACTAATTAAACACAAAAAATACAACCAAAACAGAGGCTAAATAATTTATTTATTAATAAACAGGAGCAAAAAGTAAGGAATAAAAATAAAATTGGGTTGCCTCCCAACAAGCGCTATCGTTTAACGCCCCTAGCTAGGCATAACAAGTAAGAATAGATCTAGGTATTGCCATAATAGTAAGATAGATTATTAAAACTCATTTCATATTCTCTACGTTCGGCAACAAGTTTTCTTTGAGGCAAGCAAAAGTAATCAAAATGGCTAAATTTAATGGGACAAAAGTCTCCAAGATCAACCTTGGGAGGTATAGGTTCCTCCTTTGGTCCTTCATAATGCACAACCAATTCATCATTATAAGCATTCTTTTGACAGAATTTTGTGAGCCTATATTCAAGAGAATATCCTAGTTCATTATTTCAAATAGCCAAATCATCATTAAGTTCAGAAATTCTATCAACTAAAACATTGGTAGGAACCCTTTTTCTAAGATTTTCATTGAAAGCAACATAGTCTAGAGATTGAAAACGCATTATTTCTTCTTGATCAAAGAGGATAGCCTCTATGGGAGGACGGCAAGCGTCCACCCTATAATGCGCAAAGATTTCTTTGGCTTATTTTATTATAAATCTAAACTCATGAGCCAAAAAGATAGTAGTAGCACGCTTAACAGAAGAATGCTCAATATTAGAAAATTACAGAAAAATCCTTTGTATGGAAGGATGCATGTGCATGAATTGTCTTTCAAGTTCAACTACAAGCATGGCAATAGCGTCCGCAAGACTACTAGTTTTGTGAAGGATAGAACTAACCATATAAGGTAGAGCACCGGCACAAGTAAAGAAATCTTGAATAACTCCTTTTCCAATAATATTACCACTACCAACATGGAATTTTTTTTGTATGAAAGATAGTAGGTTCTTTAGCAGGAGCATCAGAATTTTTCATGATATTATTATTGTCCGTATCGGCAATAATTTCCTCAATTTCAGACATAGAGGCAGAAGGTAAAGGACTTGACATAACTACAAGCTAGCAAACTAACACACGAGCAAACAAAAGGCAAATGGCCAAAAAAGAGAGGGAGGATAGAGAGAGAGAGAGAGAGAGAGGGCTAAAACGGCAAGGGCTTGTGATGGGTACTTGGTATGTTGACTTTTGCGCAGACTCCCCGGCAACGGCGCCAGAAATTCTTCTTGCTACCTCTTGATCACTGCGTTGGATTTCCCCGAAGAGGAGAGGATGATGCAGCAAAGTAGCGTAAGTATTTCCCTCAGTTTTTGAGAACCAAGGTATCAATCCAGTAGGAGGCTACGCGCGAGTCCCTCGTACCTACACAAAAACAATAGCTCAACGCAACCAACGCGCTTAGGGGTTGTCAATCCCTTCACGGTCACTTACGAAAGTGAGATCTAATAGAGATGATAAATAATATTTTTGGTATTTTTGGTATAGAGATGCAAAGTAAAAAGTAAAAGCAAAGCAATAATAAAGTGATGGAGATTAATATGATGAGAAAGAGACTCGGGGGCCATAGGTTTCACTAGTGGCATCTCTCAAGAGCATAAGTATTCTACGGTGGGTGAACAAATTACTGTTGAGCAATTGACAGATTTGAGCATAGTTATGAGAATATCTAGGTATGATCATGTATATAGGCATCACGTCTGAGACAAGTAGACCGACTCCTGCCTACATCTACTACTATTACTCCACTCATCGACCGCTATCCAGCATGCATCTAGAGTATTAAGTTAAAAATAGAGTAACGCCTTAAGCAAGATGACATGATGTAGAGGGATAGTTTCATGCAATATGATAAAAACCCCATCTTGTTATCCTCGATGGCAACGATACAATATATGCCTTGCTGCCCCTTTTGTCACTAGGAAAGGACACCACAAGATCGAACCCAAAGCTAAGCACTTCTCCCATGGCAAGAACAACCAATCTAGTAGGCCAAAACAAACTGATAATTCGAAGAGACTTGCAAAGATAACCAATCATACATAAAAGAATTCGGAGAACATTCAAATATTATTCATACATAGACTTGATCATAAACCCACAATTCATCGGTCTCAACAAACACACCGCAAAAAGAAGATTACATCGAATAGATCTCCACGAGAGAGGGGGGAACATTGTATTGAGATCCAAAAAGAGAGAAGAAGCCATATAGCTACTAACTATGGACCCGTAGGTCTGAAGTAAACTACTCACACTACATCGGAGAGGCTTGGATGATGATGTAGAAGCCCTCCGTGATCGATGCCCCCTCCGGCGGAGCTCCGGAACAGGCCCCAAGATGGAATCTCGTGGATACAGAAAGTTGCGGCGGTGGAATTAGGTTTTTGGCTCTGTATCTGATCGTTTAGGGGTACATGGATATATATAGAAGGAAGAAGTACATCGGTGGAGCAACAGGGGGCCCACGAGGGTGGGGGCGCGCCTGGTAGGGTAGGGCGCGCCCCCTACCTCGTGGCCTCCTGTTACGTGCCTTAACGTAGGGTCCAAGTCTCCTGAGTTGTATTCGGTGAGAAAATCACGTTCCCGAAGGTTTCATTCCGTTTGGACTCTGTTTGATATTCCTTTTCTTCGAAACCCTAAAACAGGCAAAAAACAGCAATTCTAGGTTGGGCCTCCGGTTAGTAGGTTAGTCCCAAAAATAATATAAA
The DNA here is from genome assembly GCF_018294505.1 of Triticum aestivum. Lineage (NCBI taxonomy): Eukaryota > Viridiplantae > Streptophyta > Magnoliopsida > Poales > Poaceae > Triticum > Triticum aestivum. Next base: position 609,852,533 of record NC_057806.1, on the reverse strand, counting down.
AGTGAATAATAAAGCCCAATAATGTCCAAAACAGTAGATAATATAGCAAGGAGCAATCAAAAACTATAGATACGTTGGAGACGTATCATCACTGCATTGAATGTACTTGCAAGCTCACAACAGACATAATCATAAAGGCAAACAATATCATGATACTTAACCAAGTATTAATAATGCAACACTACATGTCAAACATGCAGTGGTCATGCTCGAAGGTCCCTCGGGACAAGTTACCAACCGTGATCATTCCCGAATCACAAACAAACCACCCACGTGGTCTTAACAAGAGTAACTCGTGATCCTTACGGCGATCACAACCACGACCGGTGTCATAGCATGCCATGAAATGCAAAACTATACATGCATCACTTTATATTGAAAAAGACCGATTGTCATCCGTATACACAGTAAGCATAAACATCAACAAGTCATATTACTTTACTGATCAATATAACTCACATATTAACCATAATATTTTGTAGCAAGTTTTAGAATTTTCTCATGCAAGAACGTAACTCCGATTAATTTCTTACGTGAATAATAAAGATTTTCCCACAAGCAATTCCTAATTTCTTTCCCATCCAAGTTAGGTTCACGCATTCTGCAAGTCAAGTAAAATGACTAAATAAGTACTTAACAGAATATTTTCTTAGCAAATTTTTATCATTTTATTTAAGGCAAGAGAATAACTTTAAATAATTACTAACATGCATAAAAAAATCATTACTATCATCACCGCAAATAAATCTTATCTTGGCTCTCCCAACTTAAACTAATTTCAACATTCTGTAAATCAAGCATAATAACTCACAAACATTTAACAGAATAAAAATAACACCATAGTTATTTAAATACATGGATTAATCATTTAATTCAAGTAAGAAAATCACAAATATTGAAATGACACCATGAAAATGTTGATGTGGCTTGCCTTAGTGCAGATGAGGTTCACAAGCCTTCTGGTGATCCTCAAGACAAGTCTCACCCTCTGAAAATAAATTTAAACACAAAAGGCAAATATCAAGAACACTTCTGAAAATCACCAGAAATTCTAAACAGCTCAGAAAAATCTCATCTTTGGTGAGCTGCTAGATTTCTTTTCAAAGAACACAATGCAAAAAGAATCAATTCATTTGGACTTATGGTTGAAGAGTTATAACTGTTTGAAGCTCTCTGGAATTTAAATGATTTTGAATTTAAATAAACAGCTGAGGGGGTGACGTCGAAGGCGTAAAACCTCAGGGTGCCACCACTCGTACTGCTTCCCACGCGTACAGTGTGGCGGACTAGCGGGCCCCGCTAGTCAGGTGGGGGAAGGGGGAGAAGGAAACAGAGGAGGCTGCGGCTTTACCAGAGCTCTCGCCGGTGATGAGGGCTCCTTGGCCAAAATGAGAGGGAGGGATTTAGAGAGGGGATGGTGGCGCACCTGCCCGTACCCGTAGCGTAGCTAGGGGTGGTCAGACGACATTGGAATCAAGCTTGCAAGTGGAGGCAGAACACAGTGGTTGCTGGAGTTGAGGAAGACGGCGAACGGAGGCCACTCCAGGGGCTCCAAGCGGGCGAGACGGCCTCACCGGAGAGAGGCGGAGGCCCTGGAGGGGTCGCCCAGGCCTGGGAGGGGCTGGAGCTACCGAGGCGACCAGAGGGGATCGCCGGCAAGCTCGAGCTCGGGGACGGCGGCCCGAGGCCTGCCCAACCGGGCTCCGGCTTGCTACGTGATTGTGGAGTGTGTGCGAGTGCTGGATGGTGCTCGAGGAGGCTGGGGGTGGCTCCATTTATAGGCGAGCGGCGAGGGGGGTTTCGGGCTCCGCCGGTGGACACTTGTCCATGGCGCCCGGCGACAAGCGGCGTCAGTGAGAGGGGGAGAAGGCGAGGCAGGTCACGAGGCAACTGTGGGCGGACGGAGACGAGCACAAGATCGAGGGGAAGGCGATGAGCACAGTGCGCTCCGCACTGTTGAGCTAGCCGGACCTTGCCCGTGCTCGCTGCAGCGAGCTCCCGCGTCGGCGAGCGCCAGAGGGAGGTTAATGGCGATGAGATGAAGATGGTGGCGCGGTTTGGCATGCTCGGGCAGGCGAGGGAAGCGAGCACGCGCGAACAGAGCGCTCGGCGGCACTCAGAGCGCGTCGACACGCATGCCAACACCCCTGGACGAACGTGGTCACCGCGTGAACTATGACATCAGGCCGATCTAAGCATAAACTTCATGTATGGCAAGTTATTCGTGGTAGTTTTGAGTGTTACCACGATTTGGTTTGGATCCAGGTGTAGTAGAGAGGTTTTTACAAGCCAGGTAAGTTTCTGATCAGTAACTTTGAACAGTCACTGTGGTCAAATGTCTGGGAGTTAGAGGTTGTGCTTTGGAGGCTAGTCATGAGTTACTAAGGTAAAGATGCACAAGAAAGTTCAGGTCAAAAGGATCAAGTAAAATGGTAGTTGCTGTAGAAACCACCATTTCTGTCCAGAACAGAAAATATTTTCTGTAGCAAAAATATTCCAAAAAGTGATGAAATATTTTTGCTCAGGGAGGTGCACAGAATATTTGTGAATTATCTCAGATTTTTCTGAGCCATAAAAATTAGGGTTGCTTTGAAGCAAACTGATCTGGCTAGGGTTTTTGAGAGAAAATGAATATTTTTCATTTAATAAAAATATTCCAAAGATTATTTTGGGGGTGGATCAAAAAAGAAATGATGATTTAGGAGGGAAGTGAAGCACTTGGGTGAAAGCCAAGGATGCCCAAGTATTGAAGTCCATATGAAAAGATTCAAGAACTCCAAGTTTCAGAAAATTTTCAAATGGAGATCAATCAAATAACAGAGGGCAAAAACCAGGATGTCACAATTACTGTACCACTCTGGTGCGGATCTCACTCTGGTTTACCTACGAGGTTCGATAGTAACTTGATCTGAAGTTACATGATCATTATCATTAGCTTCCTCACTAATTGGTGTAGTAGTCACAGCAACATATTTCTGTGATGAACTACTTTCCAATAAAGGAGCAGGTACAGTTACCTCATCAAGTTCTACTTTCCTCTCACTCACTTCTTTCGAGAGAAACTTCTTCTCTAGAAAGGATTCATTCTTAGCAATGAATATCTTGCCTTCGGATCTGTGATAGAAGGTGTACCCAATATTTTCTTTTGGGTATCCTATGAAGATGCACTTCTCCGATTTGGGTTTGAGATTATCAGGTTGAAACTTTTTCACATAAGCATTGCAACCTCAAACTTTAAGAAACGATAGCTTAGGTTTCTTGCCAAACCATAGTTCATACGGTGTCGTCTCAATGGATTTAGATGGTGCCCTATTTAACGTGAATGTAGCTGTCTTTAATGCATAACCCCAAAACGATAGTGGTAAATTGGTAAGAGACATCATAGATCGCACCATCTCTAATAAAGTACGGTTACGACGTTCAGACACACCATTACACTGTGGTTTTCTAGGTAGCGTGAGTAGTGAAACTATTTCACATTGTTTTAACTGAAAGCCAAACTCGTAACTCAAATATTTTACTTCTGCGATCATATCGTAGAAACTTTTATTTTTGTTACGATGATTCTCCACTTCACTCTGAAATTCTTTGAACTTTTCAAATGTTTCAGACTTGTGTTTCATCAAGTAGATATACTCATATCTGCTCAAATCATCTATGAAGATCAGAAAATAATGATACCTGCCACGAGCCTCAATATTCATCGGACCACATTCATCAGTATGTATGATTTCCAACAAATCTGTTGCTCGCTCCATTGTTCCGGAGAACGGAGTCTTGGTCATCTTGCCCATGAGGCATGGTTCGCAAGCATCAACTGATTCATAATCAAGTGATTCGAAAAGTCCATCAGCATGGATTTTCTTCATGCGCTTTACACCAATATGACCTCAGTGCCACAAATAAGTTGCACTCTTATTAACTTTGCATGTTTTGGCTCCAATATTATAAAAATGTGTATCACCACGATCGAGATCCAACAAACCATTTTCATTGGGTGTGTAGACATATAAGGTTTTATTCATGTAAACAGAACAACAATTATTCTCTATCTTAAATGAATAACTGTATTGCAATAAACATGATCAAATCATATTCATGCTCAACACAAACACCAAATAACACTTATTTAGGTTCAACACTAATCCCGAAAGTATAGGGAGTGTGCGATGATGATCATATCAATCTTGGAACCACTTCCAACACACATTGTCACTTCACCCTTAACTAGTCTCTGTTCATTCTGCAACTCCCGTTTCGAGTTACTAATCTTAGCAACTGAACTAGTATCAAATACTGAGTGGTTGCTATAAACACTAGTAAAGTACACATCAATAACATGTATATCAAATATACTTATGTTCACTTTGCCATCCTTCTTATCCTCCAATTACTTGGGGTAGTTCCGCTTCCAGTGACCAGTCCCTTTGCAGTAGAAGAACTTAGTCTCATGCTTAGGTCCAGACTTGGGCTTCTTCACTTGAGCAGCAACTTGCTTGCTGTTCTTCTTGAAGTTCCATTTCTTTCTCTTTGCCCTTTACTTGAAACTAGTGGTTTTGTTTACCATCAACACTTGATACTTTTCTTGATTTCTACCTTCGTCGTTTTCAGCAACACAAAGAGTTTGGGAATTGTTTCCGTTATCCCTTGCATATTATAGTTCATCATGAAGTTCTACTAACTTGGTGATGGTGACTAGAGAATTCTGTCAATCGCTATTTTATCTGGAAGATTAACTCCCACTTGATTCAAGTGATTGTAGTGCCTAGACAATCTGAGCACATGATCACTACTTGAGCTATTCTCCTCCATTTTTTAGCTATAGAACTTGTTGGAGACTTCATATCTATCAACTCGGGTATTTGCTTGAAATATTAACTTCAACTCCTGGAACATCTCATATGGTCCATGACGTTCAAAACATCTTTGAAGTCCCGATTCTAAGCCGTTTAAGCTAGTGCACTAAACTATCAAGTAGTCATCATATTGAGCTAGCCAAACGTTCATAACATCTGCATATGCTCCTGCAATAGGTTTGTCACCTAGCGGTGCATCAAGGATATAATTCTTCTGTGCAGCAATGAGGATAAACCTCAGATCACGGATCCAATCCACATCATTACTACTAACATCTTTCAACATAGTTTTCTCTAGGAACATATCAAAAATAAAACAGGGGAGCTAAATGCGAGCTATTGATCTACAACATAGATATGCTAATACTACCAGGACTAAGTTCATGATAAATTTAAGTTCAATTAATCATATTACTTAAGAACTCCCACTTAGATAGATATCCCTCTAATCCTTTAAGTGATCACGTGATCCATATCAACTAAACCATGTCCGATCATCACGTGAGATGGAGTAATTTCAACGGTGAACATCTCTATGTTGATCATATCTACTATATGATTCACGCTCGACCTTTCAGTCTCAGTGTTCCGAGGCCATATCTGTTATATGCTAGGCTCGTCAAGTTTATCCTGAGTATTCCGCGTGTGCAACTGTTTTGCACCCGTTGTATTTGAACGTAGAGCCTATCACACCCGATCATCACATGATGTCTCAGCACGAAGAACTTTCGCAACCGTGCATACTCAGGGAGAACACTTATACTTTGATAATTTATTGATGGATCATCTTATAATGCTACCGTCAATCAAAGCAAGATAAGATGCATATAAAGATAAACATCACATGCAATCAATATAAGTGATATGATATGGCCATCATCATCTTGTTCTTGTGATCTCCATCTCCGAAGCACCGTCATGATCACCATCGTCACCAGCGCGACACCTTGATCTCCATCGTAGCATCATTGTCGTCTCGCCAATCTTATGCTTCTACGACTGTCGCAACCGCTTAGTGATAAAGTAAAGCATTACAGGGCGATTGCATTGCATACAATAAAGCGACAACCATATGGCTCCTGCCAGTTGCCGATAACTCGGTTACAAAACATGATCATCCCATACAATAAAATTTAGCATCATGTCTTGACCATATCACATCACAACATGCCCTGCAAAAACAAGTTAGACGTCCTCCACTTTCTTGTTGCAAATTTTACGTGGTTGCTATGGGCTTAGCAAGAACCGTTCTTACCTATGCATGAAAACCACAATGATAGTTTGTCAAGTTGGTGTTGTTTTAACCTTCGCAAGGACCGGGCGTAGCCACACTCGGTTCAACTAAAGTTGGAGAAACTGACACCTGCCAGCCACCTGTGTGCAAAGCACGTCGGTAGAACCAGTCTCGCGTAAGCGTACGCGTAATGTCGATCCGGGCCGCTTCATCCAACAATACCGCCGAACCAAAGTATGACATGCTGGTAAGCAGTATGACTTATATCACCCACAACTCACTTGTGTTATACTCGTGCATATGACATCTATGCATAAAACCAGGCTCAGATGCCACTGTTGGGGAACGTAGTAATTTCAAAAAAAATCCTACGCACACGCATGATCATGGTGATGCATAGCAACGAGAGGGAAGAGTGTGTTCACGTACCCTCGTAGACCGAAAGTGGAAGCGTTAGCACAACACGGTTGATGTAGTCGTACGTCTTCACGATCCGACCGATCAAGTACCGAACGCACGGCACCTTCGAGTTCTGCACACGTTCAACTCGATGACGTCCCTCAAACTCCGATCCAGCCGAGCTTTGAGGGAGAGTTCCATCAGCACGACGGCGTGGTGACGATGATGATGTTCTACCGACGCAGGACTTCGCCTAAGCACCGCTACAATATGACCGAGGTGGATTATGGTGGAGGGGGGCACCGCACACGACTAAGAGATCAAGAGATCAATTGTTGTGTCTATGGGGTTCCCCCTGGCCACGTATATAAAGGAGTGGAGGATGGGAGGGGCCGGCCCTCTCTATGGCGCGCCCTAGGGGAGTCCTACTCCCACCGGGAGTAGGATTCCCCCTTTCATAGTAGAACTAGGAGCCCTTCCAAGTAGTAGGAGTAGGAGAGAAGGAAAGGGAAAAGAGAAGAGAAGGAAGGAGGGGGCGCAGCCCTTCCCCCTAGTCTAATTCGGACTAGGCCTTGGGGGGCGCGGTCTGCCTCTCTCTCTTTCCCCTAAAGCCCAATAAGGCCCATACACTCCCCGGCGAATTCCCGTAACTCCCCGATACTCCGATAAATACCCGAATCACTCGGAACCTTTCCGATGTACGAATATAGTCATCCAATATATCGATATTTACGTCTCAACCATTTCGAGACCCCTCGTCATGTCCCCGATCTCAGCCGGGACTCCTAACTACCTTCGGTCCATCAAAACACATAAACTCATAATATAACCGTCATCGAACTTTAAGCGTGCGGACCCTACGGGTTCGAGAACTATGTAGACATGACCGAGACGCGTCTCCGGTCAATAACCAATAGCGGAACCTGGATGCTCATATTGGCTCCTACATATTCTACGAAGATCTTTATCGGCCAAACCGAATAACAACATACGTTGTTCCCTTTGTCATCGGTATGTTACTTGCCCGAGATTCGGTCGTCGGTATCTCAATACCTAGTTCAATCTCGTTACCGGCAAGTATCTTTACTCGTTCCGTAATACATCATCCCGCAACTAACTCATTAGTTAAAATGCTCGCAAGGCTTATAGTGATGTGCATTACCAAGTGGGCCCAGAGATACATCTCCGACAATCGGAGTGACAAATCCTAATCTCAAAATACGCCAACCCAACAAGTACCTTCGGAGACACCTGTAGAGCACCTTTATAATCACCCAGTTACGTTGTGACGTTTGGTGGCACACAAAGTGTTCCTCCGGTAAACGGGAGTTGCATAATCTCATAGTCATAGGAACATGTATAAGTCATGAAGAAAGCAATAGCAACAAACTAAACGATCAAGTGCTAAGCTAACGGAATGGGTCAAGTCAATCACATCATTCTCCTAATGATGTGATCCCGTTAATCAAATGACAACTCATGTCTATGGTTAGGAAACATAACATCTTTGATCAACGAGCTAGTCAAGTAGAGGCATACTAGTGACACTCTGTTTGTCTATGTATTCACACATGTATTATGTTTCCGGTTAATACAATTCTAGCATGAATAATAAACATTTATCATGATATAAGAAAATAAATAATAACTTTATTATTGCCTCTAGGGCATATTTCCTTCATGAACTATCAACGTCCTAACAGATGATCGAAACGTACCCCCTTTTACACTAATAAATCATTATGATTATTAATTAAGCAGAGATCCTTCTTACACATGAGCTGCATCTAAATCTAATGTTCTTCGTCATATATAGTTATCAACTTGAAGAACTCCAATCAGCTTCAAAAGTTATTAATGCAATGATGATATATGTTTTCAGGCAATACATGCCATAATTAGCAGACCAATCATGTTAAATTACCAACATGTTTACTTGTTTAAGTGCACAATGCTGACCACATGTTGGTAACTTTTGTATAAATAGCATGACAATATATACACCACGGACATAGTAACTTAGGTACCAACAGCGCCGATAGCTTTGACCCGGAGAAATTTATTGTTGAATGCGTACCCTTGATAACTTCTGTATAATAGCATGATAATATACGCACCGCAGACTAGATAATTTAGGCACAAACACCGCGATAACTTAAGACTCGGAAAAAATTGTTGTAAAACATAACCTCAATAACTTGTGTAAATACCATGGTAATATAAGCACCGCATGCCTGATAACTTTGATCCAAACACCGCGGTAAGTTTTACGTGAAAAAAATTGTTGTTCAATACACTTGTCTGATAACTTCTATGTAAATAGTATGATAGCATACAAAATGCTGACTTGGTAACTTAGTTACAATTACTGCAGTAACTTGACTCAAGGAAAAAATGTTCAAATGTACCACTCTAACTATAGAGCTGATAACTTACGTACAATCATCACGCTAACTTTTGACCAGGAAAATAAAAGTTAATGAAAACATACCCCAGAAACCTATGTGTAAATAGCATGGTAACATACATCCCGCAGACCTGATAACTTAGGTATAAACACCGCGGTAACTTTGACCTGAAGAAAAAAATTGTTGACAACGTACCCGGTAACTTTTGTGTAAATAACATGGTAATATACCCACCGCAGACGTGATAACTTAGTACAAACACCATGGTAACTTTTTGACCCATTGGAAAAGTTGTCAAAAAAGTACCTGGCTAACTTTGGTGTAAATAGCATATTGACATATGAACACAAACTTGATGAGTTACTATAAACACCACGATTATTTTTTGACTCGGTGAAAAAAGTTATTGGAAAACGTACCCCAATAATTCCCGTGTAAACAACATGGAAATACACGCAACTTTTAGCCAGAAAGAATATATCGTCAAAGCATATTTTGAAGTTCCGAAATATGGAGAATCTACAAGGACATCAACTTTCTCGTCCTCTCGTGCATTTGTATGTGGGGAGGAGGTTGGATGGACCATTTTTATTTCTCATTCATTGCTATGTAAACAAAATGATAACTTATGAACCACCGACGTGATAACTTACTTATCCTAGGCCTCATAACTTTTTACCCGAAAAAAAGTCGTCAGAACATATTAACATGGGATCTAGTTTTAAAAGTCTCATCATGACGATTATGTGAAAACGGTTTTTGAACCGGAGCGACGGTTTGAGCTATAAAACATTTTGAACTTTTGAATTCGATGGAATCCTCGCTAACATCATCATTTTTATCTTATATGCATGCATGCAAGAATTAAGAAAGAATCAGCTCAATGTGTTCGGTTTTGTATTAGGAAAGGAACAACGACCGCAGCCTATACTAGTGGATGAATCGTTCGGTATGATCGCCTAAAATTATAACGATTGGACGTTATCACAGTCCAACATAATTTAATGTTGGTATATAATTGGTGCGCAGAACCTGCTCGAAATCCGCATAATAGATCTCATACAACTGTATCACATGCTGAGATAGTGAGATTGATCTAAAAAACAGTGAACTATTTAATTTATTTCTGTTTGTCGAAAGGAAAACATGGAAGGATCATCATATTTGGCACACGTGTGGTGGGTAGCAAAACTACCACACGCCTCCTTCCTCCCATATAAATACATGCATGCATGCATGCATTAGGATGCATCGATTAGGTTGACTAACTCTACTTCTACGTCCATCCCTCTACCTAGTTACATATGTCTATGTACTAGAGGACAAAAAAGTTGATGTCATCCTAAATTCTCTCTTATTTCAAAAATTCAAAATGTTTTCTAGCTCAAACCGTTGGTCCGATGCAAAAATCGTTTTCACATAAAAGATTCCTTACGACGAGATCTTCAAAACTAGATCCCATGTTGGTATGTTCCGACGACTTTTTTTCTGGTCAAAAGTTACCATGCCTTGTCTACATAAATTGCCACGCCCATTCTATGCAAGTTATCATAGTATTTCCACATAAGTTATCCGTGGCATAAAAATGGTTTTCCCACCTTTCTCCATGTGTAGATGCATGTTTGCACTAGAGGACAAAAATTAATGTCTTCCTAGACTCTTCCCTATTTTGAAAATTCAAAATGTTTTGTAACTCTAGTAGTAGGTCCAATGCAAAATCGTTTTCACATAAATGATTCATCACAATGATAATCTTCAAAACAAGACCCCACGTTGGTATGTTCCAATGAATTTTGTCCGGGACAAAAGTGACCATGCATGGGCTACATAAGTTACCACGCCTGTTCTATGCAAGTTACCATGCTATTTTCACATAAGTTACCGAGGTTATATTTTTTAACAACATTTTCCCTTTTGGTAAGAGTTATCGTGGTGTTTGTACGTAAGTTATGCGTCAAAAGTTATCACGCATGGGATACATAAAGTTACCCACGCGTGTCGTATGCAACTTATCGTGCTACTTTCACTTAAGTTACCAGGGTATGTTTTTTTAACAACTACCCACTTTCCCTTGGTCAAATTTACCGCAATTTGTATGTGAGTTGCTAGGTATGCGGTTCGTGCATTATCGTGTTATTTTCACATAAATTACCGCCGGGGGGGGGGGGGGGTATGTTTTTCAACGACTTTTTACCCTAGTCAAAGTTATCATAGTGTTTGCACGTAAATTATTGGTGTTTCATATATTACCGTGCTATTTTCACATAAGTTACCCGAATTATGTTTTCAACAACATTTTCCCTCTTGGTCAAAGTAACCATGATGTTTGTATGCAAGTTGTCAGGTATGCAGTTCGTATATTATCGTGATATTTTCACATAGGTTACAGGGGGTATTTCTCCGAATCCCCCCCCCCCCCTCGGTTCAAAGCTACCGTGATGTTTGTATGTAAGTTATCGGATATGTGGTTCATATATTATCATGCTATTTTCACATAAGTTATCGGGTTATGTTTTTCAACAACTTTTTAACATCCTTGATCAAAGTTGTCGCGTTGTTTTTATGTAAGTCATCGGGTATGAAGATCGTATATTACCATGCTATTTTCACATAAATTATTGGGGTTATGTTTTCAATAACTTTTTTCTGTGGTCAAAAGTTACTGTGTATTTGTATGTGAGTTACCAGCTCTCTTGTGCGTATATTACCAATTTACATATAATTAGTGCATAAATTATCATCATATTTACACAAAAGTTACCGATGATATGTTTCCAATAAAAATTTCCACGGGTCAACGTTACCATGATGTTTGTATATAATTTATCGGGAATGCGGTGCGTAAATTATCATGCTATTTACACAAAAGTTATCGGACGTTTTTTCGTTAGAAAAAGTCAGGTAAAATTTATCATGGTATTGCAAGTTATCAGGTATGCAATGCATAAATTATCATGATATACAGATAAAAGCTACCGAGTATGCTTCAACAACTTTAAGGAAACATTTATTTCTAGGTCCATAAAGTTATCTGGCCGGGGCTATGTAAGTTAACACACTTGCGATATGCAAGTTACCATGTTGTTTATGCAAGTCTTACCTACAGTTTTGGCCGATTATCTTACAATCTATAAAATCACAGATAAGATTGTTAAAGCAAACATGAGATGCATCTCAAACATAAGAGAGAAAAACTCTCAAAAAGACAAGTTACTTCTTGCAAAACCAGTACACAAATCACCACACCTAGATTCGACGACAAGATAAAAAGACAACACACCACCACCCAGGATCAACAACTGCTGATCTCTGTGTCCTAACAAGCAAACTCAACTCCAAGATAGAGAATAATGCATGGAAAAAATCTCAAGAGAAATCTAACCATATTCCTCAAACTTTCTGCAAAAAATCACCTACAGACCCAACGCAATCCTGATTATCTCCAACAGTTGAACTGTGCCAGCCTTCTCCTTAAATAGCTGACGTGCAGCTCTGAATAATTCCATTTTCTGCTCTGAACAGTAGCTCTGATTCGATGCAGCTCGACGGGAGCAAAATCCACAACAGCGAGCCAGATGGCCGACGGACTGGTGAGGTGGGGTCGGTGGCAGACGTCATGGAGGCACCGGAGGTCGCAGCCGTCAGACGGAGCTGCATTTCCGGCAGCAGCGAGCACCAGATCAAGCCGGTCGGCCGGCGAAGAGGTACAGGCAGGGTTTGGCGGCGGTCTTCAGGGAGTCGCCGGAGGTCACGGCCATCTGGGCGATGGGGGTACAGCGCAGGAGCTCCTTTCAGAGGGGATAGCAGCGAGAAGAAAGAGATTAGAGAGGAGGAAGGAGGATGGAGGATGGAGGGCATGAAAAGAAGCAGAGGGTGCGACGGCGGCGACGGCTCGCCGGAGGAGAAGGCGGCGACACTGAACGACGAAGACGGGCGGCGCGTTTGGTGCTCGGGAGCTCCTCCCCTTGAGGCGAGGCGCGCTCGAGCGCTGCAGGGGACGGCGTATCGGTACATATTTCAAATATGGAATAGCCAAACTGATGTTACCACTCTGTTCATTATATCAGCATGCATCAGACAGTAGGACTAATAATTAGGGCTATTAACACATGTTGAAATTAGTATAAAATTGAGACATTTATTTTGAACGGATGAAATACTGATTAAGCCTGTAAGAGACAAATGAAAATGGCTGTGCCAGCGTGCCTACAAGGCTACAAAAAGGAAAAACAGAAAGTGCGGAGGGAGGGACACGAGACCAGCAAACATTGATACGTAGCGTATCGTTCATTCATATATACACACCTTCACTCCGGCCGAAAGGCCTATTCAAATTTAGCCATACATGCAAATGTTATTATCTCAGCTGCGTCCTGCTACTAGTGGCATTGGAGCTACCACCCCGGACCACACACAACACAACATTAGCGCAGGTCATCAACTTGAACAAGCCTCGTGAAACATGGCAAAGCTAGGGAAGGAAGCAGAGGTGAGAAGAGAGACAAGTGAAGTGAAGAGGACGAGACGTAACAAGCTGCTGCTGCTATCCTATCCGTAGGTGTAGGTGTGTGTATGGTGCACTAGAGCACGAGCACCACTGGCTCTTATAAATTGGGTGGTAGCTTTGGTGCACGATGGTAAGCTAGTCCACGTCGACACTCCCAAAGGGCCCAGGCCAACTTCAGTAGTAAAAAAGTGTTTGCTTTTTTTGAGCATTGATAAAAACTGTTTACTGTGGCTACAGTCACAAAGAGAATGGCTACCATGCCCCGGGCCAAGGCGCAGTTGTCCGGGGCCTGGCAACGCCCCTGACACTCCAACATGGAAGTTACGGTTGGCTGCGTTGTCGTACGTGCACATGCTTCACTTTTCTGGAATAGCTACCATGCATTTGCGGATCAATTTGTGATTGGATGGTTAAAGGGACTGTGGATCTTCAGCCCATCAGAGTTCAACTCCTGATGCTCGCATTTATTTCTGAATTTATTTTAGGATTTTCAGCGATGTGCATTCAGTGAAAGGAGACGTACCCGTCGACGACGAGGTGCCTACGGTGACTCGTAAATTTCAAGATGATATGCCGGCCTAATCTTCCGGAGATGCTCATATGGGTAGGGAGTGCGTATGTGTGTTCATAGTAGTGAGTGTATGTGTGCTCTTGACGGTTTGCTTTATTTATAAAACAGGACGAAAGCCTTTTTGATATGCGCGTGTATATGAACGCTTGCGTCTGTACTGTATTTAAAAAAAAAAGGCTACCACGCATCTCATCTCCATGTCCTGTGGAAGCCAAGCCTCCTCAAGTCGTGATCTTGCAGACTTGAGTCGGAACAAAGTCTCCCAAGTTGGTGCTGCTACTTATATCAAGACTTCTGATTAGAGGAGTTTTACTGTCCAAAATACTCTAGGCAAAGCCTAGAGAATATATACAATTTGTACAAAGTTGATACCGGCACCAGGTGCATCTGCCGTTGTGGCCAGGGCTCTTCCCCAGGCGACATGTGGCACAAATGAATAGGGAACCGGGAAAATAGTAATCACGCATTTTGGATGAACAGTAAATTTGTATAAACAGTAATTTTGGATGAACATTAACTGTATTTAACCATTGCCACAGTTTGAACAATGCCTCATATATATGAGCATTACTGTGAACAGTACTTTCAGCCAAAAAAAATGCACAAGAAGATTAAAAAAATCCGGTAAAATTATCTTGTATAAACTTAAAATGGTCATTACATCAAATATGAGAGACCATTTTAAGTTTATACATTTTTTTATGCTAAGAGGCTATTCCACGAGCTCAAAAGGAAAAACAAATTAGCTTCTTTGTTTCTATTCTGATAAACACTATTTATATCTTTTTGCTTCCATAGGTTGTGCACAGTAAACACAAGTATAGCACTTACAGGCCGATCAACGAAGCCATCAAGAAGATCCCTATGGTATACGTACGGTCTCTTAGCTGCTCAGTACTATGAAAAAATATACGTGACAAGATTGGCAAATCTTATGTTAAATTTTACATAGGTGGAGATCCAAAATTAAGCCACTCTCTTCCTAAATGCTAAAGTTTTCTACATGTTTAGCCCGAGCATACGCAAGTAAACCAACTTAGCATTCCGTGCCATGTGGGCTAGGCCTAATTTTCAACTCAACAAAATCCTCCCTTGCATATTCAAGCTCTATACACCAAATTTAACTATCCCTATATAAAATTATTCTTTATGCATTTTATTCCAAATTTTGCCATTTGGTGACAGAAAAAGGCATATAGAACAAAATGAACAACTTTTAGATAAAGTTTTATTCAAATCTAGATCGTAAATTAGTTCGCTCTCCTAATCAATACCAAAGTTTCCTTTGAACTACTTGCATTACTGAAACACTCACTATGAATTGACTTTCCGTAGGTACAGTGCTATAATGAACCCCATGGGCAGTTTTTTCGAAGATGTGTTCATGAGTGACTACACAAGACTATGTGCCATGTGCCACTATATATTCATTGTTCAACCTCTCTCCTGAAGCAATAATCACTGCTATAAATCGAAGATTGACATACAGATTTAGCCAATCATCCACAAGATGAGCGTGGAAAAGGTGTGTGCTCTCTTTCGCTAATCACTAGGAAGCTGTTATGCTCCTGGATACAATAATTCGATCTAGAGATACAAGAAGGGGAAGGAGATCTGGGTACAAAGATGGGAGGAGGGGAAAGGGGAAAGCGTGTTGCTTCTGCTAATCGGTTGCCTTTCCTGTCTCCACCTACTGCTCTTTATCTCTCGCTGCCGTGATGCCGCACTGGGTTCCTCCTGCCCTCCAGGCCCGGTCCAGCAGGCGTGAGCGGCGACAGGCCTTGGGCCTCCTTCCTGGGTTGGGCCATGGCATAACATTCCCCATCCCTTGAGGAGCGGCTTGCCCCCAAGCCGTCGAAGGGAGAATCTGCTGCAGAGCGAATGCGTCTTCCCAGCAGTCATGGGTGTCAGGGCGATCACGCCAGCGTACCTTGAGCCGGGGCTTCATTGAACCACCACGCCGAATGAGCTTCATCTGCAAGATCGTCGCCGGCTGCAGCAGCGACAGGTTCCGCGGCGCCACCATGCTCATGTCTGGCTCGACGGAGAACTTGGGAGGGACTTGCTTCTTGAGCTGGGAGACGTGGATCGCGTCGTGGATCCTGGAATTCGCAGGAAGAGCCAGCTTGTAGGAGACAGCGCCGACACGCTGCAGAACTTGGTACGGCCCGTAGAACTTCAAGGCAAGCTTTTGATTGCGCTGGGCAGCCAAGGAGTTTTGAAGGTAGGGTTGGACCTTGAGAAAAACCTGATCACCCACTTGGAAGGAGCGTTCTGTGCGATGCTTGTCCGCTTGCCGCTTCATCCTTGCTTGAGCCCGCGTGAGGTGTTGGCGAAGCAGTTCACGAATCGCGTTGCGATCGGCCACCAAGTCCTGGAGTTCTGTCGTTGATGCTAGAGCGGAGATGCCAAATGGTCGAGGCACAGAGCCTCAAATGGGGTGCATCCAGCCGCTGTATGATAGGACGTGTTGTACCAATGCTCCGCTGATGCTAACCATTTGGACCACTGGTTTGGGGTGTCGTGAATGGAGCAGCGAAGGAAGGCTTCTAAGCACTGGTTTAGCCTCTCTGTTTGTCCATCTGTCTCGGGATGGTGTGCTGAGCTCATATTGAGGATGGTATCCGACAAGCGAAACAACTCTTGCCAGAAGGCGCTTGTGAAGACTGGATCTCTGTCCGAAATGATCCGGGATGGCATGCCATGGAGTCTGTAGATCCGATCGAAGAATACCAGGGCCACCTGACGAGCGGTGTGGGGATGCTTGAGCGACAGAAAATGGGCAAATTTGGTCAGCTTGTCGATGATAACCAGGATCACCTCGAAGCCATTGGATTTTGGTAGACCTTCCACAAAATCCCAACTGATGGTGTGCCATGGATGAGGTGGAATCTCATGAGGTTGAAGAAGCCGTGGTTGACAGCAGTGCTCCGGTTTGGCTCGTTGACATATATCACAGCTCTGCACAAACTCAGTAATGTCACGCTTCATCTTGGGCCAAGAAAACAGCTTCTTGACTCGCTGATAGGTTGCCAGCACACCCGAGTGCCCTCCAATTGCAGTTGAGTGGAGAGACTGCATGATGTGTTGTTGGGCCAATGGGTTGTGGCCCACCCAGATCTTTCCTTTGTAACGCAGCACACCTTTCTCCAGAGAGTACCCATTGTCGTTGTGCCCTGAAACAGAGAGCTCAGTCAAGAGCTGCTTGGAACTGGCGTCTTCTTCGTAGCCGGTCACCAATGTTTCCAACCACGCCGGCACTGCGGAAGAAATGGCGAGCAAGGCTTGGTGATGGTCACGCCGCGAAAGAGCATCTGCGGCGGCATTAGCGATGCCTCGTTTGCACTGGATGGTGTACTCCAGTCCCATTAGCTTCACAAAGGCCTTGTGCTGGATGCCGGTGTTCAGCCGTTGGTCAGACAAGTGCAGGAGGGCTTGCTGGTCCGTGCGGACAGTGAAGCATTGGTGCTGCAGGTACGGTCGCCACTTCTCCACGGCCATAAGAATAGCCAGGCATTCTTTTTTGTATGTGCTTAGTGCCTGGTTTTTGGGGCAGAGGCCTTTGCTCAAATAAGCGACAGGGTAACCATGTTGCATGAGTACCGTGCCAATGCCATCCTTGCATGCGTCTGTCTCAAGGACGAAGGGTTGATGAAAATCAGGCACCGCTAACACAGAAGTTGCGATCATTGCTTCCTTTAGCAGCTGGAAGGCTGTCTCT
Organism: Triticum aestivum; assembly: GCF_018294505.1. Classification (NCBI taxonomy): domain Eukaryota; kingdom Viridiplantae; phylum Streptophyta; class Magnoliopsida; order Poales; family Poaceae; genus Triticum; species Triticum aestivum. The sequence continues at coordinate 609,834,837 of NC_057806.1, read as the reverse complement.
ACCTGTGGTGTCCATTGAAACATAGTCCCTTTCTTCAGTAATTCTGTCAGCGGACGGCTAATCACCCCATAGTGTTGGATGAATTTCCTGTAGTACCCCGTAAGCCCTAGTAATCCACGAACTGCACGAACTGACGCTGGGGTAGGCCAGGATTGCACTGCTTCAACTTTTGTTGGGTCGGTGGCAACTCCTTCCTCATTGATGACATGTCCCAAGTACTCGATCTTGTTTTGGGCAAATGCACATTTGGATCGCTTGATAACCAGCTCATTGTCACGAAGGAGCTGCAACACTTCGCGCAGACGACGGACGTGCTCCTCCAAGGTGGCAGTATGGACCAATATGTCATCCATGAATGCCAACACACCATGCCGGAGCAGGGGTTCCAAAATCCTATGAATCATCCCTTGAAATGAGCCAGGAGCGCGAGACAGCCCAAACGGTATTACCAGGAACTCATACAACCCTTGATGTGTGCGAAAAGCTGTTTTGAACACATCTTCGTCTACGACCCTGATCTGGTGGTAACCGGAGAGCAGGTCTAACTTGGTGAACCACTTGGCACCTACAATCTCATCGAGCAGTTCATCCACCACAGGCATGGGATGTTTGTTCTTAACTGTGATCGCGTTCAGCTGTCGATAGTTGACACAGAAACGCCATGAGCCATCTTTCTTGCGAACAAGCAGGACTGGAGCAGCAAAGGGGCTTGTACTGGGGTGGATAATCCCTGCTCGAAGCATCTCTTTGATCTGTCGCTCGATCTCATCCTTCTGCTGGGGGGTATACCGATACGGCCGTGCACTGACCGGCTGTGCTGCCGGAACCAATGGAATGGTATGATCATCTGCTCGGTGCAGGGGGGAGTGTGGAAGGCACACTGAAACGGTCCTCAAACTCCTATAACAGCGACTGCACCTCTGGGGGCACGGGCTCGTCTGTCTTTGATACCTGGATAGCTATCAGGTCCCTCTCCTGATGAATGTGCTTGATATGCACTGCCTGTTGAATCGCACCACGACGCAACAACCCTTTCAGCTTGCCTACAGAGACTGGTTTGCATTTGCTTGGCGTGGACCGAATCCCTTTGAGTGTAATCCGTTGCCCTTCATGTGTGAACCGCATCCACTTCTTGTGCTAGTGGACCCACATAGGGCTATGATTCTCAAGCCAGTCATCCCAACAATGAGATCATAGCAGCCCAGAGGAAGAACTTTCATGTCCTGGCAGAAGGTGTGACCCTTTGTCCACCATGACAGTTGAGGCACCATCGTCGAGCTTGTCAAGGTGTCTCCACCAGCAACTATGTAAGAAGCCGGCGACATAGGTTGAGTGGGCAATTGCAGCTCTTCTGTCAGTTGGGCATCCACAAACGAACAATTCGCCCCTGAATCAATCAGAATGAGAATGCTGCGCTTGTCGATCATGTCGTGCAAGCGCATCGTTCGGTGTTTAACTGGTGGTGTCGGTGAGCAGGCATTGGCAAGCAACATAACTTCCTCTTCGGAGCTGGAATCTGACATATGCTGAGGATCAGGGGGGTCGTCCAACTGCAAAACCTCCAGTAACTCCTCCATGATATGCAGAGGTACTTTGTCGGGGCACTTGTGGCCTCTTGCCCATGGTTCGCCGCATTTGAAGCACAAGCTCTTGGCCTTGCGATATGCACATAGGACCTCCAGTTTCTCTGCTACTTTCCTGGTATCATCTGGCTGCTTGCCCTTCTCTGTATTGGACTGCTTGTTTCCTGAATGCTGACTATATTTCGAGTTCCCACCAGACTTGTCGCTCTCCAATTCTGCTTCCTGCAACAAGGTCAAACAGCTAGCAGTATCCACGTCCTCGGGTTGATGCAAAATAACAGTAGTACGAATTTTAGAACGTAGACCTACTACATATCTTTCAACAAAGAAAACTTCACTAGAATGAGGATCTGCTAACAGAATTTGGTGGCGGAGATTGTCAAATTTGGTGGTGTAATCATCGACAGACCCTGACTGACTAAGCAACAACAATTGACGCATGTGAAACTTGTACCTATTCCTCCCCCATTTCTCCTGAACAGCAGTGCGCAATTCATGCCAGTGCACAAATTGTCGGCGTTTCTGGGCCATCTTGAGCCACAGCGCCGCGTTCCCAACACAATTGAGAGAAGCAAATTTAACTTTCATGTGCTCAGAAACCCCATATATCTCGAAATATAGTTCACAATTGTCCAACCACACCTGGTGATCTTCCCCATTGAACTTGGGAAAATCCATTTTGGGCGTGATGCCCATGTGCGGATGAAGGGAATGATGTGAAGGTGCCAATAGGGGCATACCGTTGCCCGGAGGCAAATCAGGGAATCGAGGATCTCCCAGAACTGACCCCCGTGGTTGGTGATGCCCGCCGTGCCCATTTGGCGGTCCTTGCCTTGCGTGTGCACCACCACGGACGGTGGTGTCAGGCTTGCCGCAGCCGGACCTTGGGGCCACGCTGGAGGTGTCTCGAGCGCCTCCAGTCGGGCTGTCACGTCCTCGACATGGAGCTGGAGAAGCGCCGCCGTCTCGGAGAGGCTCTTGGTCGTGGAGTCCATGGATTTCATCCACGCCGCCATGCCCTTCAGCTGCTCGGTGATGTCGGCGAGCTTGGCGTTGGTCTTCGTGTTCTGTTGCTCCACCGACCCCATCGCCGCCGAGATCTGTTGCTCCACCACCAACGGGCCACGCTTCTTCGGTGCCAGCTCCGACTCCCGATCGTCCAGCCAGATCAGCGGTTCCTGCCGAGCGATTGGAATTACAGTGGTGGACGAATCCTCCGCTTACCGCACTACGGACTGATTGATCGCACGTCACCGCAATGGATCGAACGACATCTGATACCAATTGTTATGCTCCTGGATACAATAATTCGATCTAGAGATACAAGAAGGGGAAGGAGATCTCGGTACAGAGATGGGAGGAGGGGAAAGGGGAAAGTGTGTTGCTTCTGCTAATCGGCTGCCTTTCCTGTCTCCCCCTGCTACTCTTTATCTCTCGCTGCCGTGATGCCGCACTAGGTTCCTCCTGCCCTCCAGGCCTGGTCCAGCAGGCGTGAGCGGCGACAGGCCTTGGGCCTCCTTCCTAGGTTGGGCCGTGGCATAACAGAAGCCATACAAGCATTCAGATATGCATATAAATGAGACACTCCTTATGTGTGTTGGAAATATGCCCTAGAGGCAATAATAAATTAGTTATTATTATATTTCCTTGTTCATGATAATCGTTTATTATCCATGCTAGGATTGTATTGATAGGAAACTTAGATACATGTGTGGATACATAAACAACACCATGTCCCTAGTAAGCCTCTAGTTGACTAGCTCGTTGATCAATAGATGGTTACGGTTTCCTGACCATGGACATTGGATGTCGTTGATAACGGGATCACATCATTAGGAGAATGATGTGATGGACAAGACCCAATCCTAAGCCTAGCACAAGATCATGTAGTTCGTATGCTAAAGCTTTTCTAATGTCAAGTATCATTTTCTTAGACCATGAGATTGTGCAACTCCCGGATACCGTAGGAGTGCTTTGGGTGTGCCAAACGTCACAACCTAACTGGGTGGCTATAAAGGTACACTACAGGTATCTCTAAAAGTGTCTGTTGGGTTGGCACGAATCGAGACTGGGATTTGTCACTCCGTGTAAACGGAGAGGTATCTCTGGGCCCACTCGGTAGGACATCATCATAATATGCACAATGTGATCAAGGAGTTGATCACAGGATGATGTGTTACAGAACGAGTAAAGAGACTTGCCGGTAACGAGATTGAACAAGGTATCGGGATACCGACGATCGAATCTCGGGCAAGTAACATACCGATAGACAAAGGGAATTGTATGCGGGATTGATTAAGTCCTTGACATCGTGGTTCATCCGATGAGATCATCGTGGAACATGTGGGAGCCAACATGGGTATCCAGATCCCGCTGTTGGTTATTGACCGGAGAGTCATCTCGGTCATGTCTGCATGTCTCCCGAACCCGTAGGGTCTACACACTTAAGGTTCGGTGACGCTGGGGTTATAGAGATATTAGTATGCGGTAACCCGAAGGTTGTTCGGAGTCCCGGATGAGATCCCGGACGTCACGAGGAGTTCCGGAATGGTCCGGAGGTAAAGAATTATATATAGGAAGTGCTATTTCGGCTATCGGGACAAGTTTCGGGGTCACCGGTATTGTACCGGGACCACCGGAAGGGTCCCGGGGGTCCACCGGTTGGGGCCACCTGCCCCTGGGGGGCACATGGGCTATAGGGGGGTGCGCCTTGGCCTGTATGGGCCAAGGGCACCAGCCCCAAGAGGCCCATGCGCCAAGAGATAAGGGAAAGGAAGAGTCCTAAAAGGGGAAGGCACCTCCGAGGTGCCTTGGGGAGGATGGACTCCTCCCTGGCCGCACCCTTCCTTGGAGGAAGGGCCAAGGCTGCGCCCCCCCCCCCTCTCCCTTGGCCCCATATATAGTGAGGGGAAGGGAGGGTAGCAACACCTAAGCCCTGGCGCCTCCCTCTCCCTCCCATGACACATCTCCCTCCTCCCGCAGCGCTTGGCGAAGCCCTGCTGGAATCCCGCTACTTCCACCACCACGCCGTCGTGCTGCTGGATCTCCATCAACCTCTCCTTCCCCCTTGCTGGATCAAGAAGGAGGAGACGTCTCTGCTCTGTACGTGTGTTGAACGCGGAGGTGCCGTCCGTTCGGCGCTAGGATCATCGGTGATTTGGATCACGACGAGTACGACTCCATCAACCCCGTTCTCTTGAACGCTTCCACGCGCGATCTGCAAGGGTGTGTAGATCCACTCCTCCCTCGTTGCTAGATGACTCCATAGATAGATCTTGGTGACAAGTAGGAAAATTTTGAATTTATGCTACGTTCCCCAACAGTGGCATCAAGAGCTAAGTCTATGCGTAGTTTCTATGCACGAGTAGAACACAAAGTAGTTGTGGGCGTTGATTTTGTTCAATATGCTTACCGTTACTAGTCCAATCTTGATTCGGTGGCATTGTGGGATGAAGCGGCCCGGACCGACCTTACACGTACTCTTACGTGAGACTGGTTCCACCGACTGACATGCACTAGTTGCATAAGGTGGCTAGCGGGTGTCTGTCTCTCCCACTTTAGTCGGATCGGATTCGATGAAAAGGGTCCTTATGAAGGGTAAATAGCAATTGGCATATCACGTTGTGGTCTTTGCGTAGGTAAGAAACGTTCTTGCTAGAAACCCATAGCAGCCACGTAAAACATGCAAACAACAATTAGAGGACGTCTAACTTGTTTTTGCAGGGTATGCTATGTGATGTGATATGGCCAAAAGGATGTGATGAATGATATATGTGATGTATGAGATTGATCATGTTCTTGTAATAGGAATCACGACTTGCATGTCGATGAGTATGACAACCGGCAGGAGCCATAGGTGTTGTCTTAATTTATTTATGACCTGCGTGTCAACATAAACGTCATGTAATTACTTTACTTTATTGCTAACTGTTAGCTGTAGTAGTAGAAGTAATAGATGACGAGACAACTTCATGAAGACACGATGATGGAGATCATGATGATGGAGATCATGGTGTCATGCCGGTGACGATGATAATCATGGAGCCCCGAAGATGGAGATCAAGAGGAGCAAAGTGATGATGGCCATATCATGTCACTATTTGATTGCATGTAATGTTTATCATGTTTATGCATCTTATTTGCTTAGAACGATGGTAGTAAATAAGATGATCCCTCGTTAAAATTTCAAGAAGGTGTTCCCCCTAACTGTGCACCGTTGCGAAAGTTCGTCGTTTCGAAGCACCACGAGATGATCGGGTGTGATAGATTCTTACGTTCGAATACAACGGGTGTTGACGAGCCTAGCATGTACAGACATGGCCTCGGAACACATGCGAAACACTTAGGTTAACTTGACGAGCCTAGCATGTACAGACATGGCCTCGGAACACAAGAGACCGAAAGGTCGAGCATGAGTCGTATAGAAGATACGATCAACATGAAGATGTTCACCGATGTTGACTAGTCCGTCTCACATGATGATCGGACACGGCCTAGTTGACTCGGATCATGTAATCACTTAGATGACTAGAGGGATGTCTATCTGAGTGGGAGTTCATAAGATGAACTTAATTATCTTGAACATAGTCAGAAGGTCTTCGCAAATTATGTCGTAGCTCGCGCTTCAGTTCTACTGTTTAGTTATGTTCCTAGAGAAAATTTAGTTGAAAGTTGATAGTAGCAATTATGCGGACTAGGTCCGTAAACTGAGGATTGTCCTCATTGCTTCATAGAAGGCTTATGTCCTTAATGCACCGCTCAGTGTGCTGAACCTCGAACGTTGTCTGTGGATGTTGCGAACATCTGACATACACATTTTGATAACTACATGATAGTTCAGTTAAACGGCTTAGAGTTGAGGCACCGAAGACGGTTTTGAAACATCGCGAAACATATGAGATGTTTTGAGGACTGAAATTGGGATTTCAGGTTCGTGCCCACGTCAAGAGGTATAAGACCTCCGACGATTTTCTTAGCCTGCAAACTAAGGGAGAAAAGCTCAATTGTTGAGCTTGTGCTCAGATTGTCTGAGTACAACAATCATTTGAATCAAGTGGGAGTTGATCTTCCAAATGAAATAGTGATGGTTCTCCGAAGTCATTACCACCAAGCTGCTAGAGCTTCGTGATGAACTATAATATATCAGGGACATATATGATGATCCTTGAGATATTCGCGATGTTTGACACCACAAAAGTAGAAATCAAGAAGGAGCATCAATTGTTGATGGTTGGTGAAACCACTAGTTTCAAGAAGGGCAAGGGTAAAAAGGGATACTTCATGAAACAGCAATTCAGCTGCTGCTTTAGTGAAGAAACCCAAGGTTGAACCCAAACCCGAGACTAAGTGCTTCTGTAATAAGGGGAACAGCCACTGGAGCAGAATTACCCTAGATACTTGGTAGATGAGAAGGCTGGCAAGGTCGATAGAAGTATATTGGATATACATTGTGTTGATGTGTACTTTATTAGTACTCCTAGTAGCACCAGGGTATTAGATACCGGTTTGGTTGCTAAGTGTTAGTAACTCGAAATAAAAGCTACGGAATGAATGGAGACTAGTTAAAAGGTGAGATGACGATATGTGTTGGAAGTATTTCCAAGGTTGATCAAATATCATATGCTCCCTCTACCATCAAGATTGGTGTTTGCGTTGAGCATAGACATGATTGGATTATGTCTATCGCAATATGGTTATTCATTTAAGGAGAATAATGGTTACTCTGTTTAATTGAATAATACCTTCAATGGTCTTGCACCTAAAATGGATGGTTTATTGAATCTCGATCGTAGTGATACACATGTTCATGCCAAAAGATATAAGATAGTAATGATAGTACCACCTACTTGTGGCACTGCCACGTAAGTCATATCGGTATAAAGCGCATGAAGAAGCTCCATGTTGATGGATCTTTGGGCTCACTCGTTTTTGAAAAGTTTGAGACATGCGAACCATGTCTATTGGTGTATATGCATGAAGAAACTCCATGCAAATGGACCGTTTGGACTCACTTGATTTTGAATCACTTGAGACATGCAAATCATACCACATGGGCAAGATGACTGAAAGCCTCGGTTTCAGTAAAATGGAACTAGAAAGCAACTTGTTGGAAGTAATACATTTTGATGTGTGCAATCCAATGAGTGCTGAGGCATGTAATGGATATCGTTATGTTCTTACTTCACAGATGATTTGAGTAGATGTTGAGTATATTTACTTGATGAATCACGAGTCTGAATTATTGAAAGGTTCAAGTAATTTCAGGGTGAAGTTGAAAGATCGTCGTGACAAGAGGATAAAATATCTATGATATGATCATAGAAATGAATATCTGAATTACGAGTTTGGCACAGAACTAAGACATTGTGGAAATTGTTTCACAACTAATACAGCCTGGAACACCATAGTGTGATGGTGTGTCCGAACATCATAACTGCATCCTATTGGATATGATGCATACCATGATGTCTCTTATCGAATTACCACGATAGTTTATGGGTTAGGCATTAAAGACAACCACATTCACTTTAAATAGGGCACCACGTAATTCCGATGAGATGACACTGTATGAACTATGGTTTAGGGAAACCTAAGATGTCATTTCTTAAAAGTTTGGGGCTGCGATGCTTATGTGAAAAAGTTTCAGGCTGATAAGCTCGAACCCAAAGCGGATAAATGCATCTTCATAGGACACCCAAAACAGTTGGGTATACCTCCTGTCTCAGAACCGAAAGCAATAAGGGATTGTTTCTAGAATCGGGTCCTTTCTCGAGGAAAAGTTTCTCTCGAAAGAATTGAGTGGGAGGATGGTGGAGACTTGATGAGGTTATTGAACCGTCTCTTCAACTAGTGTGTGGCAGGGCACAGGGAGTTGTTCCTGTGGCACCTACACCAATTGAAGTGGAAGCTTATGATAGTGATCATGAAACTTCAGATCAAGTCACTACCAAACCTCGTGGGATGACAAGGATGCGTACTACTTCAGAGTGGTACGTAATCCTGTCTTGGAAGTCATGTTGCTAGACAACAATGAACCTACGAGCTATGGAGAAGCGATGGTGGGCCCAGATTCCAAAATGGCTCGAGGCCATATAATCCGAGAGAGGATCCATATATGAAAACAAAGTGTAGACTTTGGGAGAACTACTTGATGGTCGTAAGGCTGTTAGGTACATATGGATTTTAAAAGGAAGACGGGCAATGATGGTAGGTATCACCATTAAGAAAGCTCGACTTTTCGTTAAGATGTTTTCCGACAAGTTCAAGGAGTTGACTGCGATGAGACTTTCTCACTCGTAGCGATGCTAAGAGTCTGTTGGAATTATATTAGCGATTACTGCATTATTTATGAAATCTTGCAGATAGGATGTCAAAACATTGTTTCCTCGACGATTTTCTTGAGGAAAGGTTGTATGTGATATAACCGGAAGGTTTTGTCAATCCTGAAAGATGCTAATAAGTATGCAAAGCTCCAGCAATCCTTCTAAGGACTGGAGTAAGCATCTCGGAGTTGGAATGTATGCTTTGATGAGATGATCAAAGATTTTGGGTGTATACAAAGTTTATGAGAAACTTGTATTTCCATAGAAGTGAGTGGGAGCACTATAGAATTTCTGATGAATATATGTTGTTGACATATTGTTGATCAGAAATGACGTAGAATTTCTGGAAAGCATATAGGGTTATTTGGAAAGTGTTTTTCAATGGAAAGCCTAGATTAAGCTACTTGAACATTGAGCATCAAGATCTATAGGGATAGATCAAAATGCTTAATGGTACTTTCAAATGAGCACATACCTTGACATGATCTTGAAGGTGTTCAAGATGGATCAGTCAAAGAAGAAGTTCTTGCCTGAGTTGTAAGGTATGAAGTTAAGACTTAAAGCTCGACCACAGGCAGAAGAAAGAGGAAGGACGAAGGTCGTCCCCTATGCTTTTGTCATAGGCTCTATACGGTATGCCATGCTGAGTACCGCACCTGATGTGTGCCTTGCCACATATCTGGCAAGAGGGTACAAAGGTAATCTAGGAGTAGATCACCAGACAGCGGTCAAAGTTATCCTTAGTAACTAGTGGACTAAGGAATTTTCTCGATTATGGAGGTGGTAAAAGAGTTCGTCGTAAAGGGTTACGCTGATGCAAACTTTGACACTAATCCAGATTATTCTGAGTAGTAAACTGGATTCGTATAGTAGAACAGTTATTTGGAATAGCTCCAAATGTAGCGTAGTAGTTGCATCTACAAGATGACATAGAAATTTGCGAAGTACATACGGATCTGAAAGATTCAGACCCGTTGACTATAACATCTCGCACAAGCATAACATGATCAAACCCAGAACTCATTGAGTGTTAATCACATGGTAATGTGAACTAGATTATTGACTCTAGTAAACTCTTTGGGTGTTAGTCACATGGGGATGTGACCTTGAGTGTTAGTCACATAGCGATGTGAACTGGATTATTGACTCTAGTGCAAGTGGGAGACTGTTGGAAATATGCCCTAGAGGCAATAATAAATTAGTTATTATTATATTTCCTTGTTCATGATAATCGTTTATTATCCATGCTAGGATTGTATTGATAGGAAACTCAGATACATGTGTGGATACATAGACAACACCATGTCCCTAGTAAGCCTTTAGTTGACTAGCTCGTTGATCAATAGATGGTTACGGTTTCCTGACCATGGACATTGGATGTCATTGATAACGGGATCACATCATTAGGAGAATGATGTGATGGACAAGACCCAATCCTAAGCCTAGCACAAGATAATGTAGTTCATATGCTAAAGCTTTTCTAATGTCAAGTATCATTTTCTTAGACCATGAGATTGTGCAACTCCCGGATACCGTAGGAGTGCTTTGGGTGTGCTAAACGTCACAACGTAACTGGGTGGCTATAAAGGTACACTACAGGTATCTCCGAAAGTGTCTGTTGGGTTGCCACGAATCGAGACTGGGATTTGTCACTCCGTGTAAACGGAGAGGTATCTCTGGGCCCACTTGGTAGGACATCATCATAATGTGCACAATATGATCAAGGAGTTGATCACAAGATGATGTGTTACGGAATGAGTAAAGAGACTTGCCGGTAACGAGATTGAACAAGGTATCGGGATACCGACGATCGAATCTCGGGCAAGTAACATACCGATGGACAAAGGGAATTGTATGCGGGATTGATTAAGTCCTTGACATCGTGGTTCATCCGATGAGATCATCGTGGAACATGTGGGAGCCAACATGGGTATCCAGATCCCGCTGTTGGTTATTGACCGGAGAGTCATCTCGGTCATGTCTGCATGTCTCCCGAACCCGTAGGGTCTACACACTTAAGGTTCGGTGACGCTGGGGTTATAGAGATATTAGTATGCGGTAACCCGAAAGTTGTTCGGAGTCCCGGATGAGATCCCGGACGTCACGAGGAGTTCCGGAATGGTCCGGAGGTAAAGAATTATATATATGAAGTGCTATTTCGGCTATCGGGACAAGTTTCGGGGTCACCGGTATTGTACCGGGACCACCGAAAGGGTCCCGGGGGTCCACCGGGTGGGGCCACCTGTCCCGGGGGGCACATGGGCTATAGGGGGGTGCGCCTTGGTCTGTATGGCCCTAGGGCACCAGCCCCAAGAGGCCCATGCGCCAAGAGATAAGGGAAAGGAAGAGTCCTAAAAGGGGAAGGCACCTCCGAGGTGCCTTGGGGAGGATGGACTCCTCCCTGGCCGCACCCTTCCTTGGAGGAAGGGCCAAGGCTGCGCCCCCCCCCCCCTCTCTCCCTTGGCCCTATATATAGTGAGGGGAAGGGATGGCAGCAACACCTAAGCCCTGGCGCCTCCCTCTCCCTCCCATGACATATCTCCCTCCTCCCGCAGCGCTTGGCGAAGCCCTGTTGGAATCCCGCTACTTCCACCACCACGCCGTCGTGCTGCTAGATCTCCATCAACCTCTCCTTCCCCCTTGCTGGATCAAGAAGGAGGAGACGTCGCTGCTCCGTACGTGTGTTGAACGTGGAGGTGTCGTCCGTTCGGCGCTAGGATCATCGGTGATTTGGATCACGACGAGTACGACTTCATCAATCCCGTTCTTTTGAACGCTTCCGCGCACGATCTACAAGGGTGTGTAGATCCACTCCTCCCTCGTTGCTAGATGACTCCATAGATAGATCTTGGTGACACGTAGGAAAATTTTGAATTTATGCTACGTTCCCCTACAATGTGAACGGTGTGGCATATCGCTTCACAATTGGGCTTCTGTAGTCAAATCTAATAACGGTACGCAGTGATTAAAGGATTACTGGCTCTGGCTGTATGAAAAGGATTCTTCTGTATGAATCATTGCAACCTGCTCGACCTTAAACCCATCGACATTCCTTTTCTCATCTTAAAATAGAAAATAACATACATGCACATGCGGCAGGAACCACCGGTGCGGCCTGCCGCCGCGTCTTCCGCCTGCTAGTCATTAAAACTATAAGTGAAAGCCGTGCTTTGCTACGGCCGCTCCATCATACTGACAAAAAAAACTATGGTTTGGTTGGTTGAAAACACATAAACATATTCATCACCGAGTCATGTACTTCATGCACTCCATATACTTGTCTTGTGATGGCAGTACAGTCAAGATCTTGCAAGAGTTTCTACACCCAGGGGTCTTAAACCCGCCTCAACGCCCGGGCGGGCTGACCGGCCAAGAAAAACCAACCCAGTCGGGCGACTCAAACCGTCCTCAAACACCTTGGGTGTCCGGCGCCTCTCATTTACAACCTAAATATGGAGCGGCTAGGGCACGTCCAGTCACTTTCGTCACGTCAGCCTGGCCCACCTCGACCCAAAAAATATCCCCTTCGATGAACCCTAGACTATAGTCTACTAAGTCCACTCCACTCTCTTCGTTCTCTTCTCTTCCCAATCTATTTTTTCTCTTCGCTTCCGATCTATGGCGGATGATCGCAGCGGGTCTGGCTCCGGCGGCGGTGCGAGCGACATCAATGCGGTCACGCTCCGCATTTCTTGGCGCTGCTCCCATCTAGATCAGGGCGACAACAGAGGAGAAAGCTCATGGAGCGACGTGTTGCCCCCCTTCGCCCGCCGTCGTAGTGCGAACAATGTTGTCGGGCCCTCCCGCCCGACCCGCAACACACTGGTGGGTGCGCGGCCCGCTCCGCCCCACTCCAGGTATGCCGTCCCGTCGCCACCACATCCATCGTACCTCCGGAGGGCCTCCACGGGCACCATTGGGTGCTTGTGCCCTCGCTAGCGCCAGTCCGATCGAGGTCGGCCGAGTCGGACGCGCACGCCAGATGGCGCGAGCGGCAACGTGCGAGGGAGGCCATGGCAGCAGCTGACGCATCGATGAGGCGCCGGTCACTAGCGCGCGCCGATCGATCCCGAGGACGCACTCACGTCTCTGACGGGGGCCTATACTAAGGGTAGCTACCATCAGGGAGTCTGGCCTCATCAGACTAGAAGGGGCCCGCTAGGCCGAATGCGAGGATCTAACCCTAGGAGGCGAAGACGACCTTCATCGTCTCCAAGACTAGGAGGCGGCAACGCTCTAGATTGCATGCACCGTGTAAAACCTAGACTTGTCATGCGTATATAATGGGAGGCCTAGGGTCCTCATTCATCATTGACACACAGATAACAAATTGTTGGTAGCAATCTCATATACAATTGTAACCCCTCGCACGAGGTATCCCTCTACCATGAGTAATGAAAACCAGCATGATGTAGGGGTATTACTCTCCGGAGGCCCGAACCTGGATAAACCCTTCATGTGACCTCTGATTCCGGACTTCCAGCTGCGTTTGGACCACTTCCGAGAGATTTGACGGTTTTTTGCTCCATGTGTTGGCGTGCCAAGAACGGGCCGCTGACTGGAGATTGATCTTGGATCGGATCCTTTTTTTGCTTTCAATGGCCTATCACCGGGAGAGAGCCTGACCTTTGACTCATTGACGTTTGTCACTAACAAGGCAGGCCGGGTCGACATCAGCTGACCGGCCAACCCCGTCATCTCAAGGTCTCCAAAGGTGTGATCGCCACGCTCGATTAGGGAGGCGTGCACCGACCTCAGACTTAACAAGACCCGCAAATTTCCTCCGTCCTACTCACAGGACGGAGTCTGCACCGACGATCCAGTTGGTCGCGATGGTCTGCGGCATTTGTCGCCTCATCCAAATGCCGAAGGATTGCGTCGGCACTGACCCCAAAACTCAAGAAGGCGCCGATGCAATCAGCATCACCTCGGCCTTGGACAGCGAAGAGGGCGACGTGACACCACTCTACCTCAGGCTGGTCATAGTGGGGAGTAACATATACTGGTATCATGCATATGATACTAGTGTATGATACTACATCCATAGTGCATAGTATCATAAAGTAGTATCATAGATGGTCTCATTTATTGCCATCCATGACACATAGTAGCATAACATTTATTATGTTACGGTATCTACCTATGTTACTATGACCCTCTCTCTCTTCTTTAATTTCCTACCACGTAAGCATGTTTGCGAGTCCCAAGTATATGATACTAGTTATGTTACCCCCACTATGGCCAGCCTCACAAACGCGGATAAAAACGCTGGCCTCCAGCCCATTTGTGAGGTCTCCTACTCCGATCTCTATGGAGAATCGGGATCCTCTCCAAGCTCAGAGGCCGGCGACTCCACCAACCAGGGGACGTCCCGGTCGGAGGCCCCGCATGCGATTTTCCTTCATCAGATCATGATGATCTTGCGAGCCTCCAGTGTCAGGGCCAGTGGACACCACGACGCAGCTATACACCAACCCTAGAATGACGCACCAGGACAGGTCAGCGGGGCCTCCTGGCAAGCTCGCCGGCAGGCTTCACCACGACCTCAACAGCACTCTGAAATACGGCATCTACACTACCACACGTGACAAGATATGCCCTGAACTACCTCACGACACCGATCGCCGGCACCGACCCAGCGTCAACGACGCTGGAGGCCTCCTCGTATCTCATCTAAATGTGCACTGGAGACCTAATAAGTTAGTCCAAACACCATGGTAAATTTTTGACACGTTGAAAAAGTTGTTGAAAACGTACCCGACTAACTTTTGTGTAAATAGCATATTGATATACAAAAAACAGACCTAATAGCTTACTATGAACAATTTGGTAACTTTTTGATCGGTGGAAAAAGTTATTGAAAAACGTACCCCAATAATTTCCGTGTAAATAATATAGCAATATATGCATAACATAGCTAATAACCTACTTAACATGGTAACTTTTGGCCCAAAAATATATATCGTCAAAACAGACCAAACAAGGATTTAGTTTCAAAGGTCTAGTCGCAACGGAATTTTATGTGAAAATGGTGTTTCAATCAGAACAATGGTGTGAGCACCAAAATATTTTGAAATTCCAAAATACAGAGAATCTATGATGACATCAGTTTTTTCGTCCTCTCGTGCATTTGCATGCATGTGAGGAGAAGGTTGGGTGGACCATTTTTATGTCCCGGCCGTTGCTATGTAAAAAGGATGATAATTTATGAATCGCAGACGTGATAACTTACTTCTCCTAGGTCTGGTAACTTTTGACCCGAAAAAAGTCAGCGAAACATATTGTCATGGGATCTACTTTCGAAGGTCTCGTCGTGATGATTCTTTTAAATGAAAATGATTTTTAAATCAGAGTGCGGTTTGAGCTATAAAATATTTTGAATTTTTGAGTTCGGTAAAATCTTGGCTAACATCATCATTTTCATCCTATATGCATGCATGCAAGAATTAAAAAAGAATCAGCTCAATGCGTTCGGTTTTGTATTAAAAGAACGGTCGTACTCAGTACTAGTGAACGAATCGTTCGATACAATCACGGACGTTATCACAGTCCAACATAATTTAATGTTGCTATATGGTTGGTACGCATAATCCACTCGAAATCCGTAATGGTAGAGTGGAGCTGCTATTCCTCGTACAACTGTATCACATCATGAGATAGTGAAATTGATCTAGTAAAAAGGAACTATTGACCATTTAATTTATTCCTGTTCATTGACAGGAAAACACGGAGTAGCCAAAACTGGTGTTGCCACTTTCTCCGCCGTATCAGCATGCATGCATCGGGCAGTACGACTAAAGTTAGTAGTATAAAATTATACAACTGTTACAGTGATTGACGATTTTAGGAGCCGTCCATCCAGCCTAATCTGACGGTAGGAAAATTGAACTTATGAGGAGTTACAAAACTAAAATTACGAGAAATTACATATAACAGCGGGACCGTGACAAAATTTTAGTGGGGCCAGTTAGTTACTTCGAGGGTAGATCCGTCAAGAAAATTCCCCATGGCAATGTCATCTCGCGATCCCTCATCTCACGAGTAGACACTCATGGGCACCGCAGGCGGAACCTCGCACCGCGGCAGCCCTGGAATACTACCGTCCAAAAATTGCCCGGCTACCTCCCGCAGCGCCGGCGCGGGGATCTGGGCGATGGCGGCGGGGCCAGGTCCTGGAGGCAACCCCGGCTGTGCTTGGTTGTAGTGGTCGCTAGATGGAGCCGCGGGCGCGAGGACCTGGGTTAGGAGCTGGTCGAAGACGCCGGCGCGACGACCTAGGCTTGGTCGTAGTGGCCGCTCCCCCACGGCCCTGCCGACGCCGGCGCGAGTTCCTGGAGGCGAACCCCTGGCTGGGCATGGCGTAGTGGTGGACCAACGGAGCAAGGTATCTCCCTGCTCTTCTCTTCCCCCCTCCCTGCCTGCACGTTCAACGTCGACCAACTACTCCTTTCACCACCTTCAAATAAAGATTCAATTAGTAGTTGAGCAGTGACCACACCTAATGTAGCTATTGCAGAACATGGTTCGTATTGTTACCCTGAAACTCTGAATCCTGTGTTTGGTGTTATTTGATCAAGCTGACAGTTAGCAATACCCCTCTGCTGCCATGACTTTCACAGTTGCCAAGGCCTATAAAATTCTCATTCGGGAGACTACAACCATTCCTGCTATTGCCTGGCTTTGGAAAGCCTGCACTCAACTGAAACATAAATTCTTTTTCTGGTTGTTGAATAACAACATGCTGAACACCACAGAGCTCCTTCGAAGGAAAAATCTACAAATTATGCTCTGGGGAAGAAATTCCTACAGGTTCGGGTCAAAAAACTAGTGAAAGTGAACTCCTTTTTTATGTCATAACCCATACCTTATTTCCAATAATCTTTCATAGCCACAACCTCCCAAAAAAATTTGTATCATAGCCACATGTCGAGTTCTACCGAAGTATTAAATGTCTTTCACTTATAGTGCCAAATACCAGTTTTGGTGAATGTCTTTTTGTAAGTATCCATACTTTCGTAGACATCTTTCTTCAAGGATAACTAATGTATCCTAATCAATGTACTCCATCCGCCTGAATTTACAAGGCTTATTTGATTTGTCTTTACATTAAAAATAAGTTGGCAAAAAAAAGGAGCATTTCAAAGCTTGACATTATCTTAGAAAAGTCACAACGTAGGGGGAGCAACGTCGTCATCAACTTTGAAGGCCACGTTGTTGCAGTCTTCCAAATGTGCTAGCAGCAAAAAAAGATGAGTGCATGTTGTTAATCTTCTTGAAACAAAACTCTCCTTTTTTCAAATTGCTTTACTAACCATTCTCTGTTTTTCAAGGATGAGTAAATTACTGGCAAGCAGGAACCAGCAGCTGCTTCTTCCATCGATTCTGCAATCCCCGGTCCATATTTTTGCTGATAACTATCCATCAGTTCCTAGTTTGTATAGAGGCTGAACTTCTTGTTTCAAATACTTGGAGAACGCTTTTGATCCAGTGGCAACTTACGGGAATAATAATGTATGTTATAATGTCACTGAAGGGAGTTTCACAGTTTGTATTGTATGTCATGGACGCTGTCAGATTATGGTCAATCCATTTCATGTAGTTTACTTTCATTTCTTGCGAACATATGTCATGTACAATAAATTTTAGAGTCCGGACAGGAATCTAGGAACCAATGATGTTTATCGAGTGAAACAAATTGCATTATGGCATGTTTACAGGGATCAAATCTCTGCGATGATGCTCGAATTGAAGTGGTGTTTGTTCAGACTAACGCTATCAACATACATGAGAACAGAGTTTCATACTTGAAGTGAGCAAGGCATGCTCCGAGGTACATCCCCTAAGCCTGAACTAGTGAACGTTGAACGACTGAAGACAAGTGCCTGATTGCGGGGTGTTCTTTTCGCCGCCCCGCCCTCCCATCAACCTCTCCCCACCGCCGTGCAGCAGCCGCCCCGGCCATCCCTCTAAATGTACTAACCCCTTGAAATTCTTCGGCGAACCAGCACCACCCCCACTCCAAAATAGACAAGGGGGAGATGCTACTCCCTGTTCCACCCCCTGCACCCTAAGATGGGCCCGAACGACTAAGATCTATACTTGTAAGCTCGAACGAGTAAGATCCATACTTATGAGCTTGAACGAGTAAGATCCATACTTGTGTGCCCGAACGCCTCATAGTGGTACTTCCGAGTCTCGACGACTCAGAACGGTACTTGTGTGCCCAGAGAAGTAAGGACGATACTTTTGACCTCAGACGACTATGATCGGTACTTGTGAGCTAGCCCAGTGATTCGTAGTGGTATGTGTGGGCTCCATGACCCAGAGTGATCCGTAGTGGTATTTGTTAGCCCGGACGATCCAGAGTAACTAGTAGTGGCATTGGTGGTCCGGACGACGTAAAGGGGCACGAGGTAGTATTGGTGGCCCAACCCATAGTGGTACTTGTGGGCACACAATTAGCACTATGGGTAGTTCGATCCCACGACTACATATGCGTAGTTTGAACCCAGAACGACAAGTATGGGTCATCCAGGTATACAATCACTACTACGGGTCATTTGAACTTAGAACTTCAAGTATGGACCGTCCGGGTCCACAAGCACCACAATGGGTCGTCCAGACCCACAACTAGTACTATTGGTAGTTTGATCCCATAACTAGCACTAAGGGTCATCGAACCCAGAACTACTAGCATGGGTTGTCTGGACCGACAACTAGCATTACCGGTCATCCGGACCCACAACTACCTTAACAAGTAGTCTCGACACAACTAGCGGAGTGGATCGTCGGGTCCCTCGACTAGCACTTCAGTGTGTCTTGACACAACACTATCACTACGGGTCATCTAGGCGACTAAGATCGGTGCTTGTGGGTCTAGAAGGACTAAGGTCAGTTCTTGTAGGCTTGATCGACTAAGATCTGTACTTGTCGATCCGAATGACTCAGATCGACATTTGTTGACCCGAACAACTAAGATCAGTACGCATGGGCCTAAATGACTAAGATCGATACTAGTGAGCCCAAACGAGTAAGACCGGTACTTGTAGGTCCAGCCGACTAAGATCATTACTTGTGGGCCCGAATGACTAACATCGGTACGTACTTCCGTGTGTTTTCACTCATGTCGGGACGAAGGGTATCCTTAGTGACATTTACTTTACAATTTTGGAATGTTTTTCTTTCGCAGAACAGGGATCAAATCTATGACAGAACTGTACTTACCCACCAAACATTATTCTTTGCTTAGCGGAATTGTGATCTCATTGTATTATGTACCAGCAAAATATATAACGAGGCAATGACAAGAATAGGCGTGCAATCTAGCAACCCCAACTTTATCAATCTTCAGGAGCCCCAGCAATACAACGCCCAACAAGGTCATGCGCCCGTCTAAATTTCTGTAAACCACAAGGCGAGCAATACAACCCCCAATACACACACACAAACCCACAAAAAAATGCAACTCGTTACTCTGCCACATTTGAAGAATACAATCAAGCTACATGGATGGAAAACCACACGGCCTAGTTCATCAGAACAATGCTGCTCATATAACCGTAAGATTAGGCATTCACTATAGTCAGAAGAAATGATCCAATAATGCATCTGCAAGAACAAGAAACTGCGGCGTCGCTCGCCCATCTCTGTAGAGATAGTAGCAGGGAAACCTGGTATGATCCCAAATACATCCCATTCAGATCAGTTTCCACATCACCAACACTATTTCCAATCTTCATATGTACATGACCTCAAAATGCCGCCGTTGAAACAAGGCCCTGCACTGCAACGTCCATCATGGACGCCCACACAGAACATTAGTCCTACTTTTGGTCAGAAGTATTAGTAACATTTTCCTAAATAAATGAGGCAGCAACCTTGTAAATCCGTGAAGTCCAACTCTACTAAGTTCCAGTCAATACAAATCAATAGGAGTAGATATTTTAAACGAAAGATAGATCCCCATTCCCTAAGAACAGCAAATATCATTAAAGGACGTTTGTACTGAAGTATCACATTCTGATGGCAAAATTTCATTTGCTCTCTACCCACTTTCAAGGTCCAGTCTTATTATCTTTGAGCACTAAAATTTGTAGAAAGCATGATTAATAAGCTATTATATAAGGATATAGATGCACTGCTCAGGCTTCATGGCAAGTAAACTGTAATCACTAGCAGAATTTGTTACAGAGAATGGAATACTTGAAGAAAATAATACTACCACAAAAATAGCAGTACCTAACAGCGCATGATACAAAAGTTGTAGATTAGATCGATGGCAAGGCCAGTTCAGACTGTTATGTACACGAACCATATGCATATGCCCACACAATCGGGACTGTTTCCATCATCCTATACCACAAAAACATGATTAGTTACAGAGAATAAAATACTATTCAGCTGGGATTACAACTTGATAATAGGACCACAACCGCAATAGTTCCCTACCACGAAACCCCTTGTAGCTGAAAGTTTGCTGCCATCATCTCCTACACAACATGTATGCACCTACCTTTAGTGTGCGGGAAGGTCGCCGGCGCTGACTAAGGCAGTAGGGTATCCGACGTATGGTGTAGAGCAGCAGTTCCATTAATTAGACGTGCAAGCAATCCTTGTGAGCAACGATTTATACTGAATCCCAAAACATGAAAATGTAGAGCAGGAACTGAACTGGGGATTGATTAATTCCTGAAAAAAGAACAAATTTTGGTGTTTTCCAATCCTCCATTACTCAAAGTTGAAGCCAACATAAATCAATCAAGAGCTGAAGACGAGGTAAAGAAAAAGGGGTTGTGGGGGAGAGGAACCTGGATGGCGGTCTGGCCGCATGGGTCAGGGAAGAGGCCGGAGCCGTTCCACGCCTTGGCGACGAAGTTCTCGATGATGGCGTACAGGGCCGGCCGGCACGCGGATTGGATGCGCCACGACCGGCCGGAACCTTGGCGGAGGAGTGACAACAAGGTCGCGGACTGCCGCTTCTCTTCTGGATCGGGGTCGCCGCGTGGGGATGATCTAAACGGCGCACCAAGCTACCCGTCTACGAGCGGGATGTGCGGCGGCTATGCGGAGAAACCGATTCATTCGTGCGTGGGGACGGCCTCTGAACATGCCGTGAGGAACGGAAACGGACGAGCGACTCAAGTACTATTATACCCTTTTAGAAAAAAATAAATCTTAAAATAATTTTCCCAGATCCAATGGCTAGAAATAATCAAAGGTGGAGTTACATAAAATTATAAATCGTAACTCCCCAATCACTGTAAAAGAGCTCATAAAATTAAGGACACTTATTTTAAAACGAATGGAGTATTAATTAAGCCTGTAAAAGACAAATGGAAACGGCTGTGCCAACGTGCCTACAAGGCCACGAAAAGAAAAGCAGAAAGTGTAGATAGACGGACGAGACCAGCAAACCTTACTACTTAGCGGTATCATTTATAGTCACACACCTTCAATCCGGCCGAAAGGCCTATTCGAATTTAGCCATACATACAAATGCTATTATCTCAAAGCTAGCTGCGGCCTGCTACCACACACAACACAACATTACTCCACATCCATGCAAATTACACACACATAGTGACATAGCGGATTCATGCTCTAATAAGCACGCCTTATTTTCTTAATTACGGAAACGATGTATAACTCGCTGTAAGCATATATGCGCTTCTCTCACATCTGGTTGCTCCACATCCATGCCGGGAGGCACCCTGCAATAGTATTCGAAAGAAGAAAAAAACAACGAGCGAGGAAACCATGTCAGTGCAAAAGACATGCGGCTTATTTCAAATTGCAAGATGAGATAGAACCAAATCAAAAAAAAAAGCTATTAGCTCACATGAGTATGGGAAGCTGAAGCAAAGGGCCGGTTTGTTGAGAGCCTGCTCCTGATGATCTGCCACAAGGATGTAGAAGTGGCCCATGACCCCCGTATGCTGCCGCTCGCTGCTGTAGTTGGAGACCATGGTCAGCACCTCACCGTCCCTTACCTTCACCGTACCCGGCTCCGGATAGCACGTCGACATCCCGACGACGTATCCCTCCTCATTCCCGGCCTCCTGCCCGGTGCCGTAGATTGGCATGGACTTGCAGAGCAGGCGGCCGTCCTGATAATAAGATTTGAGTCGTTCTTGCGTTTAATTTCTTCAGATGAGAATTCATGCATTCGATCCATTCCAAAGCTAGAAATGGAGTATGGTTGTATAAATAAGTGAATTGTAACGGAATTGTGCCAAAAATTACTAATTCTGAAGCTTTTTTTTTGGTTGCAAAAATACTAGTCGGTGGCTTAGGGCGTTTTGAGCATGATTATGATAGATGGGTCTCGCTGAACAGGATGACGTGGCAGAAAATAAAGACTAATACATTTTTGTTTCGCAAAAAGACCCCTAAAAAGCAATCGGCTCCTCTAGTCCGGTGGTGGACACCGGCGACCACTCCCTCCCTGTGTGCGGCCGGTGCAGCTGAGCCTTTAATGTCGATGGATTCTATAATTCACTCATGTATGAATAGGTGACATATACCTGGCCGTGCAACGAGGAACCGAGGCCACCTCTATGCAGGTGAGCAACGGCGTAGACGACGTCGCCTCCATGGGACACCATTTCTTTGGTCGTCTTCATGTCGACGCAGTTGTTACTCGCTCGGTCATCCGAGCTGCATTCGTCCACACGATACTCTATCTGTAAAGCCAG
>NC_057806.1:609802181-609811948 GCF_018294505.1 Triticum aestivum | reverse complement strand
AGAGAGAGAGAGAGAGAGAGAGAGAGAGAGAGAGAGAGAGAGAGAGAGAGAGAGAGAGAGAGTAGACATATACAAACCTTGCAATAAGGCTTGGGGCTTCCATCGAACAGAGCCGTATCGGTGACATCAAGAATGTAGATCCTCACCGGCACAACGACGGCGTCGCTCCAGTCAAGCCACGACACGGTGTACCGGAGGAACAGCTTCCGCGGCGGCTCGCCATTGTTGGCGAACGCGTCCTCCACCCTGCACCGTAAGCTGTCGTAGCAGCAGTGTATCCCGCCGACGTAGCCGTTCCCGATGCGGTTGCCGGTCTCATCGACGGTGACGTTGTACGCATCGCACCTGCACTCGGTGCAGGCGAGCTTGTCGGCGGCGCCACGCGTGTCGATGGCGTGCACGTTGATGAGCCACCGCTCCTCGTACCCGGCCGGGGCGCCGGCGCCGATCTCGATGCCGTACGGGTCGGGCACCCACGTGGCCGTTCGCCGGGTCTCGGAGCCCAGCCCGAAGTACTGGCCCAGCAAGTCCTTGCAGGGGCCGGAGTTGGTGATCGGGATGGCGCTTGGGCCGTAGTAGGGCGAGACGAGCCAGTGGTGGAGGTAGGTCTCGTGGAGAGGGACCGGGGCGCCGGCCTCGTCGACGACGTCGCCGTTGAAGCTCTTGATGGCCACGTGGCCGCGGGGGAAGTCCACGTCGTAGTACCACTTGTTGGCGATGCCGCCGGGGCGGAGGAAGAAGGGCGGGGACAGGAACGTCTGCGTCTTCAGCAGGGGGGCTCGCACGGTGGCCGCTTCCGTCGTCGGAAGGAAAGCAGCACTTCCTGATGCGACTAGTGTGACGATGATGCCCAGGAGCATGATCGTCTTCATCTTGTCACCTACTGCTGCTGTTGCTGACAGTTGAAAGTACAAATGATTAAGACAACTGAAATTAATAATACGTACTGACGAGGCAATCATAACTCATAACCACGCCATTCTTAGGCTGAACCAGGCATAACATAATACTTGAAGAGATAGATAGAGCCTAGCTAGCGATGCATTATTCAGCCAAGTGAAACATGGCAAAGCTAGGGAAGGAAGCAGAGGTGAGAAGAGAGACAAGTGAAGTGAAGAGGACGAGCCGTACCAAGCTGCTGCTGGCTGGCGTGCTGCTATCCCTATTGTGAAGTGAAGAGCACGGGCACCGCTGGCTCTTATAAACTGGGCGGGTAGTTTGGGTGCACGGCGGTAAGCTAGTGCACGTGGACACTCCCAAAGGTGCCCGTGGTCGTACGTGCACGTCGACACTCCCAAAGGTACCTTTGTCAGTTTTCGGGAATATCACCGTTGTCGTACGCGCACGGGCTTCAATTTTCGGGAATAGCGCTACCAGCCTACCACACGCATCTGATCTCCATGTCCTGTTGGAACCCAAACCTCGTGACGTACGTGTGACCTTGCAGACTTGCAGTCGGAACAAAGTCTATCAAGTTGATGCTACTTATATCAAGACTTCTCATTAGAGAAGTTTTACTGTCCAAAATACTCTAAGAGCAACTTTAATGGTGCGATTCATTTTGTCCGTTTGAGTCATCCGGAGTTCCGGACAGAAAACGTAGCCCAACGGGGCGACCCAAACAGACGCGCAGGTCCGTCTGCTGTCCGTTTATCATCCACCCCGACCCAAACTGAGCCCAAATTTAGGCCACAAATGGGTCCACGACGGACAAAAGCAGGCGCTCCTCTCGTCCGCTGCTACCCTCCCGTGTCCGCCTTGGTCCTACTAGTCTGCGACACAGCACGAGCCATTTGGGAACTGCAGCGAGATTCCCACCCAGCCGAGCGCCGCCACGAGTTGCCATCCTCGACGGCGAGGCCTCCGCCTCCTCCGTCGTCCTCGCCGGCGAGGCCTCGGGTCACTGGCCATGCCGCCGTCGCCGCCCATCGCCGCGCACCAGGGAGATCTCCGCCGCCCGCCGCGCTCACTAGGAAGAACTCCGCGGAGCAGCAGTACAAGCACCTCGGGCAGAGAAGCTCGTCGGCGTTGCGCGGGGGCGGAGGAGGGTTGGGCGGCGGGGGCACAGAGGTCATTTCTGCCAAGGTCAGGTCCGCCGCCTCCAACTACTACTCGTAAACTCGGTAAGCCACAACCACCTCCCTCCCCGCTGCACTGCATCGAGCGGCCCGTGCGGCTGCTCGCCCCGCCCGCAGCTCGCCGCGCGCCCCGCCCGCAGCTCGCCGCGCGCCCCGCAGCTCCCCGCGCGCGTCGCCGCTCGCTGCGCCACCTCGTTCGCGCCCGCCGCGCGCCTGCTCGCCCTGCTCATGCCCGCTCTTGAAGACGAAGGAACCCCCGCAGGATGCAACTCCTCCTCGTCCGTCCACGGCCGCTGGAACAGCCGCCTCGAGTCCTCCGCCGTGCGTGTCCGTTTTTGCATCTTATGTGTTGGGTTTATCCACCGGCTGCGCGTGTCCGCCTCATATCCGCTAGGCGAACGGACGACCCAAACGGATAAAATCCGAACAAAATCTGGTCGGTTTGGGTCTCCCCATTGGAGTTGCCCTAAGCCTACCGAACGTATACCATATATAAAGTGGCTAAGCTACTTACAATGGTATTTTCATAGTCATTCCGAGATATATTGACATGCAACTTTTATGGTTACTTCCACATGACATGTGTATTCATCATTATATTGCTTTCATGATCTATTGCTTTCATGATCATATAGGGCTGACATGATATTTGTGGCAAAGCCACGTTCATCATTGTTGTACATGTTATGCAAGATTATTGCACAACCTGATACACTGCCAGAGGCACTCATATAAAGTCATATTGTTTCAGTTTATCTAGTTGTAAGTAAATAAAAGTGTGATGATTATCATTATTAAAGCATGGGTCCTGGTGAGGTAAGAATGATGGAGACTGATGAGTTCCTGTTTTTGCCTATTATTTTGTTTCGCGAAAAATCAATACCAAACGAAATCCAAATATAATAGAAGTTACGGTGATTTTTTCTCGACCAGAAGGGACCCTAGAAGGTTCCCGGGAAGATCACACAATGTACGAGTAGGCCACAAGCTCCCCACCTGACCTTGTGGGCACCTTGTAACACCGATTGATAGGCCTGGGCATTCGGTAGAAACCGAAAGTTCAGTTTCCACTGTTCAGTGGTTTTTTTTTTAAAATCAGTTTCTCAGATTGCTAGCCGAAAAGAGCACAAAAAAATAGAAAACCGAAAATTCAGTTAACCGGGAAATTCGGTTCGGTTTTAGTTTATACCGAGGCGAGAGCTTGAGTTGTTCTCACAACGTTTCCAGCGTGTATTTTGCCTCTAGCACCCAGCCTTCTTAAGTAGCTGAACGCACTGCCTCATCTCGTGTAGCTAGGCAAGGTGGGACAAATCCAAGTGCAAGTGGCGTACTAGCATGGCTGGGAGAAACTATCCTGCAAAATAGTGGGCCTGATTAGCTGAACGTATTTGGCCGGCCCAGCAAGTGACTCGCACGCATGCGGCCACGCACATCGCGCCAAGGTCCACGCGAGCTGGGCACTAGGATATTTGCGCGTACGAACAGTTAGTTCGGTTTTCTGTTTCGGCGATCGGTATAAAACCGAACTGACCGAATACAACTCGGTTATTAAAAGTGAAAACCGAATTTTCCTGTAGCAGTAAGAAAAACCGAAAATTAGGTTTTTTCCGGTTTCGGCATCGGTTCGGTATTCGGTTCGTCGGTTTTTATGCCCAGGCCTACCGATTGACCTAATTCCATTTTTATAAATTCCCTAAAATCCCAAAAAACATCAGAGCGAGAACCGAAACAATTATTCCGCCACCGCAATCCTCTGTTCTTCCGCGATCTCATCTGGAGGCCTCCATCGGTACTCTGCCGGAGGGGTGATAGCCTGCAAGTGCACAGGATTTAGTTGTAGCCTTTTCGAAGTAAGAGTATCGATCCCAATGGGAGCACAGGAAACATACACTTGCCTTTTGTAGGGAATTATATATTTTTGTGCCTGTGGAAAGTTGTAGACTTAAAGCAGAGTGTGAGCGAGTAAAAATGATAATTGAGTAATGTAGTGACTTGCAACAAAATAATATAAAAGTAAATAAAAAGCAAGGATTGTAGCGACGGGTGAAACAACAGGATAAAAAGACGTTCCCAGGGAATCCGAAATCCCCATTGGTATGTTTCTAGCGCACCTATGCATAAGCATGGTATGGAATGGATACTTAATCCACTGTTGACTATTATGTTGAGCAGAGCCGGGTACAGTACACATTCTACTCGTGGTAGACTTTATGCCATGCATGCCACCATCATAGTCTCCCCCATAGGGTTGCAACTCATGATCATTAAGGTTTACCCGTGGACACGGCCTCTCTAATGGTTCTCGTAATTCCCTAGTCAATTGCGAAGGTTAGGAGCGGTAGGCTTTTACTGTCACCTCTAATTACCTTCACAACCTAGACCTTTACAACGACAGTGGTATACTTCGTGGCCATAAGGCGCAAATGCTGAGTAGGGCCCCTTCACAACATTCACGAAGTTATTACACTAAGCATTCAACCGAGGATCTCATATCCACAAGAATGTTTCAGATCCTACACACACCAAGGTTCATCCATATCCCCGAGAACTAGGGGTCTACTCACACGTGGGAATAACAAGCATCATGGCAATGGTAATGGCATACATGGATGAATGATTCAAATAATACACAAAAGGATCCACTAGGGTTTTTGATGTTGCAGATGATAAGGATGTGGATGATGATGAGATGACAGTGGTGATGACGTTGCCGCCCTTCTTCACCTTGTCAATCCATCCTTCTGATGAACTCTGGAGGTTAGGGTTCTACCTTCTAGATGAGTTTTTGGTGTCTCTAGGCGTCTGATCCACGAGTTGATTCGACGGGGTGGAAAGATTTGATCTGACAGTAGCATCGGTGTGCCATATGACCGCTTATCCGGGTGCTTGTGGTCGTATGGAACGTCGTCTTTTGCTCTGATTGTGCGTTGACGTCTGTTTCTTCAGCCTTATTACTTGGTTCTTTTATGGTTGGGGATTATCACTTTAAGTACGTGATTTCACTACCATTTCTGAGGATTTCTTCCATTGTATGGTGATTGATCCAAAAGAGGTTACATGAGAGATTATCAACAAAAAGATATGCGTGAATGCGGTAAAATTTCACAAAGCCTACCATGCAAGCACAAAATACTCATCAAAATCATCACATAAATTGGACTCATCAAGGGGAAATCGACCACGGAGGGTTTATACATCAACCTTGCTGACCCTCCAATGATGTGTGAGATGTTCCTACAGGACCTATGGGTCCATAGTGATTAGCTAGATGACTCTCTCTCTCTCTCTCTCTCATTCGTTATGATCTTCAATACAATGTTCTATTCGGAGATCGATATGATATAATTCTTTTGTGCGGTGCGTTTGTTGGGATTGGATGAATTGTGAGTTTATGATCAGATTATGCATTGAAGATAACTGAGTCTTTTCTGAACTTTATTATGTATGATTGTTATAGCTATGTAATGCTTTCCGATCTATGAGTTTCCTTTGGCCAAGTTGATAAGTACATCTTTAGTGAAAGTGGTGCATAGTGGTAGGTTCAATCTTGCCGTGTCCTCACCTCGTTATAGAATGGGTAGAGAGGGAACGTATTTATATTGTTGCTACTAAGGATAAACGATGGGTTTGGTTAGATTAATTGATCTTATTTGTCTACATTATATCATCATACTACATGCATTACTATGTTTATTAAGAACTTAATAAATAGAGAGAGGCAAGTATAGAAGCGCTCTCCAAGTGGAGTAATAGTAGTAGATGCAGAATCGCTTCGGTCTACTTGTCACAAACGTAATGCCTATGTACATGATCATGCCATGAATAACATCATAACTATGCGTTATTTTGTCAATTGCCCAACAGTAAGTTATTTACTCGCCGCATGCTATCTTAACGAGAGAGATGCCTCTAGTGAAAATTATGGCCCCCGGGTATATTTTAATCATATTACAAATAACAAAAATACCTTGCTGCAATTAGTTTACTTTGCAATTTATCTATCTGTCATTATCAGATTTAATCCTTGAAATTAACAAGTACAAGGGGATTGACAACCCTCTTGCCCGCGTTGGGTGCAAGTATTTGCTCTTGTGTGTGTATATAATGTAGACGGTTGTTTAGGTACATCTTCTATTGGTTCGATAACCTTGGTTCTCTACTGACGGAAATACTATCCGCTACTATATTGTTTCACACTTCCTCTTCAGGGAAAATCCCAATGCAGTTTATAGGTAGTATTGGGCTTGACACTCTTACTTATCTAAAAAAGCTACAGACGATCTCCTATATTTATGGGTTATTAGGTACTCGTCTAGAAATCCAATGCCCTCTATAACATTGGCGGTGTAATACGCCTCACTCTTTCCTGGCTTACCTACTACGTCTTCGTGTAGAAGCTTAATTTCAACACTTAGTGCACTCAACTTGTGTTGTGGTAATATCAGTTCACCGGGCTTAAACATTCTCCATAAGCACGAACGGGTAGAAACATTCACCACATTTTCTCCTGGTGCCTTACTGCTGGTATGTTCATTGGCTGATTTCTTCTTTTGCTTTCTACCTTTTTGTGACGCTGAGCTGAGGGGTTCATAGAAGATGGTTCTCTGGAATCCATTTCTTGCGTTTGCTAAAATTTACTGTGGAAATTATGAGTCATGAAGCTTAAAAAATGAAAGAAAAATTAGACATGACCTTTGCTGAAAATGAATCGATGTTTCACGAAAACATTGGCGCGCATATCAATATCTGCAAATAGAAAGCCAAGCACACTAGACTGGATCCTAGGCAAAAAATGAAAAAAAATAATTGCGACATGACCTTTGCTAAAAAGAGGACATAACAGTGACAGAAATTCGGAGAAACGAAAATGAATCGCCGTTGCACGAAAACATTGTCACTCAAATCAATACCTGTAATTATAAGTTGACCACACCAGAATGGATCCTAGGCAAAAAATGAAAAAAATGCGACATGACCTTTGCTAAAAAGGGAACATAACAAGTGCAAAAAATTCGCTGAAACGAAATCAATCGACGTTTTGCCAAAACTTGGCACTCATGTCAATACCTGCAAATATAAGCCTACCACACTATATTTGGTAAAAAGAGGACATAACAAGTGCCAGAAATGAAAGAAAAAAATGCGACCTGGCCTATAAAAAGAGGACATAACGAGTGCTAGAAATTCGGTGAAACAGAAATGAGTCGACGTTTCGCTAAAACTTTGGCACTCATGTCAGTACCTGCAAATATAAGCCAATGATACTACAATGGATCTTATACAAAAAATTTCTAATCTACTTGTAGTTACCCTAAGCACTAATCTATTCGTAGTTACCATAAGCACAAATAACACTAAAACACACAACTCAAATTTAATCCAGGCTAAATATCTATTTACCCTAACACTACTCGGAAAGGGCTTATACGTGAACCCAAATGAGTGGTGGGCGAGGCGGGTCACCCGCCACAGCTATTTTTGAGAATAAGCAGTGACGGGTGCTAAAATGAGCTCGCCACGGCTACACAGATAATAGTGACGGGCACAGCTCGAGAACCGCCACAGCTATGCAATTCCTAATTCCTTCACGAGTGACAAGCAGCTGTGGCGGCGAGGAGGACGAGATTTGGGGGGAGGTGCAAGGAGGGGGGAATTGATTTTTTTTGGGGCGAATCAGTTTTTGGAGAAAACTGAACCATCAGTGTTGTGGGCATACGAGTGACGGGCGCGGGATAATGCCCGCCACTTGTAAGGGGGATGCACTGGCGAGCACTACCAACCACCCGCTACAGTTGAGACCGTGTAATTTCGACCTTCTCCGTGTCTATAGTTGGTGCTTACCACATTTAAGCTGTGGTGGGCAAAAGATTTGCTTGCCACCGTTGACTTCATAAGCAGTGGCGGGCACAAGTTACCATCCGCCACTGTTAGGTTTCATCACACAATCAAAATTGAAACGGTCTACCTATGTCCGGCGTGTATTTTTGCCCGTTACTGCTTCCGCGTGCCACCCATCGTAGCTAATTTGAGTTCGCCAATTAGTTGTGGCGGGTGGCACACGGCACCCGTCACTAATTTGAGTTCACCTATAAGCCATTTCTCAGTAGTGCCCATACATACTGAGAAATTCCACCACAGTGTCAAGGGGTACGACCAAGTCAAAATTATGGATTCAATTCCAAATGTGAGACCTCAATTTAATTTAGACCCTTAAAAATTAGGAAGCATAGTGTTATAGAGGATGGGCTAGTTTTTTTTGCTAGGAACATATGAGCCTGCTATGAAACAAATAGTCATGAGTTTTGAAAATGGAAGGCAGCCAGGCAAAGTCACCTCCGGCCGATCAAACTTGGAAGTTGTTGATTTCAGACCTGACTAGTCGGGCTTTGATGTCTTCTAAAGACCTTCCAGATTCATGGGACACTACTGCTAACGACATGTATTCTGGAGGTGATCCGAACTATGACCAAGCCGGCTTGAACCTAAGGGGTCACGCGCTTAAGGGAAGGAACCTACGAGGTCGGATCCGAGGACACTGGTCGGATGTGATCCGAGCTGTATTCGGATTGTGGCCGAGTAGACTTATGGGCTTTAGGGTCCGTGCGAGGCCCAAGTATTGAGCCCGCGACGGACGCCTATATAAAGTGGGGTGCGGCAAACTCATGCTGGTTGATCGCTTCAGCGTTGTCACTAGGGTTTGCATGTGTTACGAATAGACACCTTCACTCGTCGCTGGTTGTGTGATCGGACCTAGCAGTCCGCCGCACGACGTTCCTCCTGCACGCGCGGATACCGTTAGAGGCGGTGCACTTGCGCCGCTCCTGCGAACATGTACGTGGGAACCGACTACCGACTGTACGAGGGAGATCTACGAGGAGGAGATGATCCATGCGGACGCGCTGCCCCAATGTAACACCCGGGATGTAACTTTCCCAATTTGTACTCCAACTCTTGCCGTTTCCGGCGTTAAGTTATATTTATTTCCTCGGGTTCGGGTTTTGTCTCCTTGTGTTGTTGTCGTTGTTATGCATCTCATATCATGTCGTCATGTGTATTGCATCTGCATACGTGTTCGTCTCATGCATTCGAACATTTTCCCCGTTGTCCGTTTTGCATTCCGGTGCTTCGTTCTCCTCCGGTGGCCATTTCTAGCTTTCTTTCGTGTGTGGCGATTAAACATTTCCGGATTGGACCGAGACTTGCCAAGCGGCCTTGGTTTACTACCGGTAGACCGCCTATCAAGTTTCGTACCATTTGGACTTCGTTTGATACTCCAACGGTTAACCGAGGGACCGAAAAGGCCTCGTGTGTGTTGCAGCCCAACACCCCTCCAATTTGGCCCAAAACCCACCTAACTCTGCTCCATCGTCTAG
Source organism: Triticum aestivum (assembly GCF_018294505.1). Classification (NCBI taxonomy): domain Eukaryota; kingdom Viridiplantae; phylum Streptophyta; class Magnoliopsida; order Poales; family Poaceae; genus Triticum; species Triticum aestivum. The sequence continues at coordinate 609,802,497 of NC_057806.1, read as the reverse complement.
AGCGTTCGATTACGATCGCGTGGCTGAAAACCGCACCTCATTTGGACTCTCCTAGCTCCCTCTACCTCTATTTAAACACCCCCCCTCCGAAAATTCCGGACCCCCTCGTCTAAAAACCCTAAAATCCGTCTCCGCCACCGCAGGACGTGTCCGGACGGAGCCGGACACCGTCCGACCCAGCCGCCACCGCCACGTGTCCCCGTGGGACCACTTCGTGGCCCGCGCCGCCGGCCCGCGGAGGCCCAGGGCAGGCCCTCCATCGCACCCGCCCGGGCCGAGGCGCTCGCCCGCGCGCGCCACCGTCTCCTTCGCTTCC